>NC_089863.1:8644356-8944356 GCF_036373705.1 Amia ocellicauda
GGGGACAAAAAGACAAGTTGTAATATACAAATGTGATGCATCAACTGGATACAGGACTATAAAAAGGCCACAAAGAGGCAGAAATAATTGAAGCTGTAATTAAAGCCTTCAGTCCTGGTCTCAGTATACGAGATATGGTGGAGATAACAAGTGATTTAACCTTTTCTCAGCTCAGAACAATCTGATCTCTACCACAGATTAGTCAACATCTCTCAGGACCCAAACGTGTCCCCTCAAAACTTTCTGTTCAGGGCAATTGAGCTGAAAGGGAATATTTAGTTTGCCTTAAAGGAGAAAGGGGCAGAAGAAGAGTATAGTACAACCCTGGTTCAGAGGAAATTTCTGAGGTCAATAGGAACTTAACTGTTAAGCGAACATATCAAGTTTCAGTTAAAGCACTTGGACAATCAGGGTGTGACAGATGAGGTACTGATTGAGATTTAACAAAGCAGCAATTGTCAAATTGGAAAGACAGCAAAAGCTCAGAAAGAACATGCAAAATAGAGGAACACGATTGAATGAAGTTCAAACAGCGTTAAAGGTTGATCTGCAACATAACATGTCATTCAACTCAAACTGATCAAGGAAGGAAACCAGCACCACGTACTGAGAAGAATTAGAAAGTGTCAGTGACAGAAAAAACAGCAGAGACTGAACTTAAAGAACTAGTAAGGGAATTTATGCAAGAAATGGAGGAAATGAGACAACTAGTCACAACCTCCATACAGCAGCATAGTAGTACAGTACAACATGCACCACGACAATGTAAGTACAGCTGTAAAGCTTGTCAAGATGCCTATCAGGGAGACAGCTGTAACCATTGTTTTAAATGTGGTTTGACTGGTCATCTCTTGAGGTTGTTGCAGCAGGGAAGCGGGGACAGGTTACAGTCGTGGGACAGACAGTAACCAGCCATCACGTCCCACCAGTGTCAAGGGTGTCAGAAATAAGAGAATTAATTTCATAAGCTGAAGGTATGCCAGTGATGCCATGCTGCTTTGTATTGCTCTAAAACAGGGGTGTCAGACTCCAGTCATGGGGGGCTGCAGTCTCTACTGGGTTTTGTTCCAGCCCAGCTCTTGGCTCCTTAATTGGTCTAATTAATCAATTCATTTGATTAATTGAACACTTCTCTCCAGGCTCTGAGATGTTCTGTTGATTCAGTGTTTTGAGTCATTGACAAATGATCAGGTATCGGATATGAAAATACAATATCAAGGTTTCAGATAAGCCTACCTGAGTAAATAACAGCATTAATTAAGTAATTGGGATCTCCTGTTGGGACAAAGACCAGTAGACACTGTGGCCCCCAAGGACTGAAGTCTGACACCCCTGCTCTAAAATGTGCCAAAAGCAGCAATGAAGGGACCACATGACCATCTGTAACAACATTAGGCAACTAGAGTTAAAAGAAACTGAGCATAGAAAAATAACAATTAGTAAAGACAAATAGTAATAGGAATAGTAAAATACTTTGACTTGTATTTCAGCCATCGAATAGTAATTTAGCTAGTTTGCCTCTAAGCCATTCTTATTAATATCACTGATCTTAGCCTTATCGCGTAATATACTTGGCCCGTGTTCCTAGCTCCTAGTGTGTGAACAACGGTTTCATTCCAATCAGCAGTAGGTGGCAGTAATGCATCACTTGGTTTTTACTGGGAAAATGTCTGAACCTGCACATCGCAGCCAGCCACAAAACAAAACTCGAGCAAAACCATCAAAACTGTGGGAGTATTTATTTGAGAGAGAGAGAGAGAATGATAACCGCAGGGTGCTTTGTGGGCTGTGTGAATAAGAATCAGCTTTCCAAAAGAGCACATCCGACAAGCTTGAGCATTTGAAACAAAGTGCATGGTAAGTTTTTGCAATGTTTCATCAGTTATGAAATTGCACTGACAAAAGTGTTGTATTTGCTGTAAGGTTTTCTCTCATGCTAATCTATGAAAAAGTCTATATCCAAAATTCGACATTGGATTTGACATACCTATACATCCAGGTCTGAGAGGAGATCCCGTGGGACACCATCCGCCGTCTCATCAGGAGCATGCCCAGACATTGTCGGGAGTGCATACAGGCACATGGGGGCCATACACACTACTGAGTCACATTATGAGTTGCCGTGATGAAATTCACACAAGTTGGAACAGCCTGTGATTTCAATTGTTTACTTAGATTTTTGGTGTGAGTTTGAATCCAGCCATCAATCGGTTGGTGGTTTTGGTTTCCATTGACCATTGTTACGTCATTTTGTTCTCAACGAATTACACAATGTACAGTAAAGATTGTACAGAAAATATATTTCCTTCATCGAGATCCGATGTGTGATTTAAGTGTTCGCTTTTTTTTTTTTGAGCAGTATATTTATGGTTTTATGTTGAAGACACTGAGTGTGGTACTGCATATAGGGGGAGCTGTTGTGCGATCTCATTTATGCTGCTAGTATCTGGTCCACTGGGATAAATGCTGCTAAATAGTTATATGGTTTATATTAATCAATGAATGTGCGATAAGGGAGGGTGGGGTAATTAGTAATGTACTGAATGGGTGGTGAGATATTGTTTTGAATTAGTGGGTTTGATCTATGATATCCTGTTTTTAATTGTCTCTTGTATCAATTTTTATATAAAGATTAATTCCTTTTTCTTATCTTGTTTGTTTTTCTGTTAGCCTCCTCCTGGTCACTTACTTCCCACACCATACTGGGTCACAAATGGTGGTGGCAGCATTCATGCTATCGAAAGGTGGTATAGCAGTGTATGTTATGAACCCAAGTGGGCAACCTGCTTAATTGGGGGTTGAGTTACGGGGGTAAAACAGTCACACAGGGAACCCCTTGGCAAGAAAAATGCCACCTCAATCATTAGAATTTTCCACATGAATTATAGTCAGTGGCTTATTTGACTAGTCAAGGTATTATCAAGGATTTGAATTATATTTGCCTGGCATTCAGTGTTTCAGTGTTGAAGTTTCTCTTTCACACTTAGGGACTTGCATTGGTAATTCCCTTCACTACGAGATTAGCATACTCAGGCACGTCTTTTGGTCAGAATATATTTTCAAGGAGCTAAGGAGCTTTATCCAAGGCAACTTGCATGGATTTATAAACACTAGCTTACTATTTAAAGCAAATAGAGCAAGGAAGAAAACCTGTTTTGAGAATTTTTGAGAGATGGATAAATACCTGTATCTGTCTGTCTGTCTCTCTCTCGTGACATTTGCTTTCAACACTGAAACACTGAGGATGGATTTTGAGCTGAAACAAGTCTGTTTGTTAATAGTTCTGCCTGTCTTTGTAATAGGCTTGCACATCAATGTCAGTATTAATGATACTGCTGTGACTGGACTCATTCTACTGAAGTAACCTTAGGATTTTTGGCACCAGATACAAACTCACTACATATCCATTCTGCTTTAAGGATTAATAGTAGATTTAATGATTTGAATGAAACATGTAAAGTGACATTAATAATTTGAATGGGCCAAGAATCGAAGTCCAGGTTATTTTGAATATCCCAAGAGATACAAATAATGTGACTGGTTCCCTTGTAGGGCATTGCCAAATCAGGTATACTCTGCCTGGAAAATCACTGGAGTTGGCAGGTAAAGACAGACAAAGGATAAAGGAGTGGCACTCTAACTGCATGAAGGAGACAGATGACAATTAACAGAGGTAGGCCAATTTAATGGGTGAATCGAAGGTAAGTGGATGGTAAGGGTGGAGGTCGGGTGGAGGCGGGCATAGACTGATACCAATCTGTATGAAAAATGTTGGTACAAACACATCAAGGCGAGAAATAGGATAGAGACAGACACCTACAAACTCCTATGCCATCACAGAATATGTTCAGAAGCTACATTCTACCACTTATAAATAAAGATGTGATGGAGTAAATGTTTGTAATGTATTGTTGTTGTTGTGTTTTTGTTTTGTTTTGTTTTGTTTTAGAATCTGGAAAACATCTGAAAAACATTACCAAGTTAAATTCTGTAAAAATGAAGGGGGACTGCATTGTTTTCCTCCTTGTGGGTGAGTGTATATTTCATTTTAAATACATTGTGTCACTGGCTTACAGGAATAGGCGGCAGTATTATGATTTTTTAAGATAGTTGACCCACTCAGACAACAGTGTTGGGAAAACTAGTTTGGAGCTGAGAGACATGGTACACGGATAAACACAATATGATCCCATGGACAATGACAGGATTTGTTAGTGTGGCCACCATGTATGTATTAATTTTGGATTGCAGTAAGTCACATATTCTAGAGCTTTGTGTTAATATTTTATTAACCACAGAATTATTATTATTATTATTATTATTATTATTATTATTATTATTATTATTATTATTTTCACAGGAAGTCAGTTGGAGATATCTCAAATTGACTTCCGGGCCTATTTCAGATATCTTGAATTGAATTTGCGATATCTCAAATCAAATCTCTATCACATCTTGTCTGCACTAGTTAGTTATTACAACCTAGGCTGTAGGCCTTCTATTTTATTTTAACTGTATATTTTACTTGTACACTTCTGTAATTATGAACCTGTAATTGTATTATGTTTTGATCTGTAATTTTATACTGTATTACACTTTTGTATTGCTCTTATTTGCAAGTCACCCTGGTTAAGGATCTCTCCTAAGAAGTTTATTTATTTATTTGTTTGTTTGTTTGTTTGTTTTTAATAAATAAATAAATAAATACACTTCTTAGGAGAGATCCTTAACCAGGGTGACTTGCAAATAAGAGCAATACAAAAGTGTAATACAGTATAAAATTACAGATCAAAACATAATACAATTACAGGTTCATAATTACAGAAGTGTACAAGTAAAATATACAGTTAAAATAAAATAGAAGGCCTACAGCCTAGGTTGTAATAACTAACTAGTGCAGACAAGATGTGATAGAGATTTGATTTGAGATATCGCAAATTCAATTCAAGATATCTGAAATAGGCCCGGAAGTCAATTTGAGATATCTCCAACTGACTTCCTGTGAAAATGCTATATGTCCTGTATGAACTTCCTGTCTATTTTAAGATATCTGAAATAGGACAGGAAGTCAATTTGAGATATCTCATTTAAAGCTTCAATTTGAGATATCTTGAAATGGAGCGTTAAACAAGATATCTCAAATTCAATTCGAGATCTTGAAATGGAATTAGTTTGAGATATCGGCAATTCAGTTTAAGATATCTTGAATTGTATTTTGAGATATCTCTAAATGACAATTTGGCTTACCATAGTGTCTTGAGTAATCACTGGAAAGTGGTGATATGTATTTTAGAAATCCATATTGCATATGTTGAAACGTATGTAAATGTATTGCCATTCGTGCGTGTGTCTGTGTGTATATGTGATTGTTTGCATTTTATTTGGCAGGTTGGCTGAGTTCCTTCCAGAGCTACAACTTGGTGTCTAGTAAGTAACTGTATATATGTAAATCAGGAATAGAGAAACATTTTCTGAGAAAACATGAATGAATTGAAACTGAAGAAAATAAGATAAAAGTGTAGTTGACTCACATTAAAGCCTTTGTTGAATATTACCCCATTCCACTGAAACAATTGCCGGCTTTTTGGTGGCATTTTGTCGCCGCCAAGCTCTGTGAGAATGGGTTATTGCAGGCATTTCCATACCAGATATTTTCGGCAAGGGTCCTAGTCTAATTGCCAGCAGATTTCTGACAATGGGTCTGTGTGAATGGAGCGAAGAAACACATGCTGGCAAATGACGTGTCACGTCCTTGCGTTGTTGACGCAGTGTAACCAATCAGAATAAGGGCACGTTACGGTCTATTACGGTCACAAGTAGTTGGTCAATGGTGGCTTAACCTTGTTGTGTTTTGGTCAGTGCCCTGAGATGTGTTCAGGCATGGGAACTTTAGCAGTCTCATAGGTGAGCCAGATCACGTCCACCACCCAGTGCGCCAGTCATTGTTTTGAAACCGCCCTCCCTCTGGAGGTGGAACCGTAGCAACCAAACAGCTGGTAGGATTTGCAGCTGTGCACAGTCCTCCGCATATAGCACCTCAAAGCCTGTACAGGGCAGAGTGTGTGTAGTCTGCGGTCCTCATCCAAAGTATGTGGAAGGGGATGGAAAGACTCCAGGACAATCGGTTAGTTTATGTGGAAAGCCGACACGACCTTACGTAGGAAGGCCGGGTTCATCCTCAGAGTGACTCTGTCATTGCTTCCTGAGGAGATCAGACAGGTTTTATCCACAGATGAGGTGTGGATTTCACTAATTCTCCTTGCCGACGTTATCGCAACAAGGAAGGCTACCTTGAGTGAGAGGAAACGGAGCTCCGTTGTGGAGATGGACTCAAAGGGAGCACCGCTCAGTGCATTCAGCACTAATTCCAAGTCCCAGGCTAGAATTGTGCCCTTTATTGGTGGTCTCAGATGACTTGCACATTTTAGAATCTTGATCGTCAGGAAATGAGCTCCTGGGGAGACATTCTCAATCTTATCATAGCATGCTGAGATGGCAGCCAGATAAACTTTCAACATGGATGCAGATTTCTTCAAGCAGCTGTTGCAGGAAGTACAGGATGGTCGATATGGGGCATGACACAGGATCCACATGTCTGTCCAGACACCAGTTCTGGAATGCTGACCACTTATAATTATATTGGGCCCTGGTGGAGGGGGCCCTGGGCGACTGCAGCATTTCCAAAACATTAACAGGCAGCCCCAGAGACATCAGGCGGTGCCTTTCAGGGGCCAAACCCGCAACTGCAGCTGTGCTGGGTTGGGTTCCACAGCAATCCCTCTGCTTGACTCAGCAAGTCCTGTCGAAGCAGAAGCTGCCATGGATCCACGCTGATCATCTGCCCCAGCATAGGGAACCACAATTGTCTCAGCCACCTGGGGGCGATCAGGAGAACTTTATCTCCTTCCTGGGAATCCTCTCCAAGTGTCAGTGGAAGAAGTGGCAGTGGGGGGAAGGCATATAGCAGTTCCTGTGGCCATGGGTGAGCAAAGGCATCACACCCAGGGGGCTCCTGTCTCCAGGGAGAACCACAGAGGACAGTTGGTCATCGCCTGTGTAGCAAAGAGGTTGATCCGAGCTCGTCCCATTCTTTCCCAGATCTGCTCCACCACCTGAGGATTCAGTCTCCACTCTGAGATGTCTGGACTGCCCCAGGGGCCGTTTGTACTAACAGGATCAGAAAACATGATCGGATTCGGGCTCACTGGATCCACATCATGAAAAAACGTTGTACGAAGCAGATCAAGATCCGGCTCCACTGATCCAATCTTTTGATCCGATTATAATGCAGTGCAGGCGGTAACTAAGGAATTTCCTATTGACATGAACCAGCAACTAAGAGAGATCCTTAAGAGCTTTTTATAAAGGTGAGTTTTAACAAATGTCTTAAAACTATGGATTGTAGGGGTGCTCCTCAACGCATTGCACAGCCATGAAGCTGCTATGTCGGCTCAGTCACCTTTCATCTTCAGTTTGCAATGGGGTGCTGGAGAAATATGAGCTTTTACATTGTTTTACAAACACACACAAACTACACCTCAACATAAAGACACAAAAGAAGAAACATTGTATTGTTTATTCGAAAGTGCAAATCTTTGTAAATAATGTAAGTCACATTTTCATTGTTTATCTGTGCTTAACCAGATTTGTCTACATCGATAATGTTAAATATTTGCAGAAATCTGCCAGTTGCAAAATACCTCAACGCTTACAGCTTCAAACGTTTTGGTAAGGTATGACTGTGCTTCGATGTAGGGTCTAAAACAGGATCAATTATGTCTGCAAGGTTAAATATCCTTCGTGCTGTTAATCTATACCCCTTTCATACATCTTCCTCCTGATAAACCTCTAAAGGCTTTTGCCTGGCTTTAAATACCCGTGGTCTGTGTGTTTCACACTGGCAAACTAGATGAAGTATACATAGTTCCTGCATTTTAAAAAGTCGGATCAAGCTCTGATCTTGATCAAAAGCAGGATCATTTCTGAGCTTGGATCAGAGCTCAGATTGAGCCCTGATCCGTTTAGTACAACACAATTGATCAAGATCAGATCCCGTTAGTACAACCCGCTCCTGGAGAGTCCGCCATGTATTGGACATGCCTGGCAGGTGTATTGCCCGTATGGAGTGGGGATTGTCTTGCGTCCACAGGTGAAGTCTGCACGCCACATGATGTAGTCTGGGGGAGAGTAGGCCTCCCTAGGAGTGTATGTAGACTCCTCACTCTCCCCATCAAAACAGCGTGGGGAAGCAATAAAAAGGCAAACAGATTGTTAGGGTATATTGTCAAAAGTGTAGAATTGAGAACAAGGGCAGTGATGTTCAGACTGTACAATGCACTAGTTAGAGCTCATCTGGATACTGTGTGCAGTTCTGGGCTCCACACTTCAAGAAAGATATCGCTGCTCTAGAGGCAGTTCAGAGGAGAGCAACCAGACTTATTCCAGGTCTGAAGGGAAAGTCCTACTGAGAGACTGAGGGACTGAACCTTTTCACCCTGGAACAGAGGAGACTACGTGGGGACTTGATTCAAGTCTTCAAAATCATGAAAGACATTGACCACATCAAACCAGAGGAGCTTTTCCAGATCAGCAGGGACACACACACCCGGGGACACCAATGGAAATTGGGCTTCAAGGCATTCAAGACAGAAAATAGGAGACACTTCTTCACACAGAAAGTCATCACAATCTGGAACAAACTCCCCAGCAATGTGGTAGAAGCTGAAAATTTGGGAACATTTAAAGTCAGCCAGGATGGGATCCTTCCTTCACTCAGTTATTAATGGACACCAAATGAGCACGATGGGTCGAATGGCCTCCTCTTGTTTGTAAACTTTCTTATGTTCTTATGTTTCTTATGATGTAGGCCACCACAGACAAGTTGTCCGTCCAGACCAGGACATGTGTCTTTGCCAGACCGTGGTGAAAGTGCTGCATACAAGTGCTCCTGTATGGAGATATGTGGCTGACCAGAGACCGCTTCACACTCCTTTGACTCCCATCCCGTTCCAGATAGCACCTGGAGGCATCTCAGGTGATGACTTCACGTCTGTGCGGGCATCTGAGGGGGGAGCCAAGGCGCAGATTGCTTTGATTTCTCCACCAGGACAATGCCTGCCAGCATGTTGAGGTCACTGTAAGTTGGTGGTGTTTGTGTCTAGCATTACAGTGGGCACATGTGCATATGACCCAGGTGGAGAATATTCGAGGTGGCCGTCATCAGCCCCAACAGTTTTTGAAATTTGACCAGTTGGAGAGTCGATGCCCTTATGAATGATGCCAGGCATTTCTCCAACAACTCGATTCTGTCTCTGGATAGCTAGGCAAGCATGTCCCGGGAGTTCAGGCTCAATCCCAAGAAGCCCACCGTCTGTGCGGATTCGAGGGAGCTTTTCTCTATGTGAACTGCGAGACCTAGTGCAGTCATGTGACGTATGACCTCTGTTGTATGTTCCTCCACATGAAGCCTGGAGTCTGCACACACCAGCGCATTAGCCTGCACCAGTCTAGTCTCTGAGTCCCCTATAGGTGGAAAAGATCCCAGGCGCTTCTGTTCCACCCCCACCATTGTGCCAATAGCATCTGCCTGCCTGGAAGTCGCAGGAGCAGATGCTGGCCGGTTTCAAGTGGACTGTCCACATAGTCCTCAAGGAGGGGTAGTCTCTCTGAGGGTCTAGAGACTTTCTCTCTCACAAGTCGATTTTTCCAAACCACTCCCTGGGGGAAAAGTCAACCAGCCCACATTTATGGCAAAATCAATGCATGCAGTGCACCGTCATGACATACCGGTAAAAAAAGAAAGGGTTTTAAATTGTTAGGGCAAAACTTCTTTCAAAATTCTAGGCTATAGCTACTACTACCAGGTTTTCACACATATTATTGGCAATTTAGGTATGGCAAAGTATAGGCTTACCATGACTTCATTATCTAGAAGTCACAAATATCATAAACTTTTCCATCAATGAAATATTTTTCTATTAATTATTCCTTGTCTCCACATGTCTGTCTGCCACCCCATTGCCATCAGTAAATCCAACATGGTGTCAGTGTGCTTATGACACGTAACCTACAGACTCAAGCTCATTTTACTCATGAGAACTGTCTCAACAAGACCCAGATGCAGAGAAATTGCCAAAATTGCCATTTCCACTGCAGTGTAATCTCGCGTTCTTATAAACACACAAGATTACAGACTGAAATCTCACAAAATCAGCTGTTGGCACATCTAGTTATAGTATATATACACTCACCTAAAGGATTATTAGGAACACCATACTAATACTGTGTTTGACCCCCTTTCACCTTCAGAACTGCCTTAATTCTAAGTGGCATTGATTCAACAAGGTGCTGAAAGCATTCTTTAGAAATGTTGGCCCATATTGATAGGATAGCATCTTGCAGTTGATGGAGATTTGTGGGATGCACATCCAGGGCACGAAGCTCCCGTTCCACCACATCCCAAAGATGCTCTATTGGGTTGAGATCTGGTGACTGTGGGGGCCATTTTAGTACAGTGAACTCATTGTCATGTTCAAGAAACCAATTTGAAATTATTCGACCTTTGTGACATGGTGCATTATCCTGCTGGAAGTAGCCATCAGAGGATGGGTACATGGTGGTCATAAAGGGATGGACATGGTCAGAAACAATGCTCAGGTAGGCCGTGGCATTTAAACGATGCCCAATTGGCACTAAGGGGCCTAAAGTGTGTCAAGAAAACATCCCCCACACCATTACACCACCACCACCAGCCTGCACAGTGGTAACAAGGCATGATGGATCCATGTTCTCATTCTGTTTACGCCAAATTCTGACTCTACCATCTGAATGTCTCAACAGAAATCGAGACTCATCAGACCAGGCAACATTTTTCCAGTCTTCAACTGTCCAATTTTGCTGAGCTTGTGCAAATTGTAGCTTCTTTTTCCTATTTGTAGTGGAGATGAGTGGTACCCGGTGGGGTCTTCTGCTGTTGTAGCCCATCCGCCTCAAGGTTGTACGTGTTGTGGCTTCACAAATGCTTTGCTGCATACCTCGGTTGTAACGAGTGGTTATTTCAGTCAAAGTTGCTCTTCTATCAGCTTGAATCAGTCGGCCCATTCTCCTCTGACCTCTAGCATCAACAAGGCATTTTCGCCCACAGGACTGCCGCATACTGGATGTTTTTCCCTTTTCACACCATTCTTTGTAAACCCTAGAAATGGTTGTGCGTGAAAATCCCAGTAACTGAGCAGATTGTGAACTACTCAGACCGGCCCGTCTGGCACCAACAACCATGCCACGCTCAAAATTGTTTAAATCACCTTTCTTTCCCATTCAGACATTCAGTTTGGAGTTCAGGAGATTGTCTTGACCAGGACCACACCCCTAAATGCATTGAAGCAACTGCCATGTGATTGGTTGGTTAGATAATTGCATTAATGAGAAATTGAACAGGTGTTCCTAATAATCCTTTAGGTGAGTGTATATCTATGGATGCTACAGGGAAAAAAGAAGGCAAACGTTGCCGGCATTTCAGTGAGAATGGGGCTTAATGAAATATGTTTTTTTCTTCTTTGTTGAAGAGGCAACATGTTTAATTGCTGACAGAAATTATTTATTTATTTATTTATTTATTTATTATGTTACTTGTTTTTTTTGTTTTTTGTTTTGGTTGCTTTGTTTGTTTATATTTTATCCTGGCTCGGACCTGTGAAGTGGCAGATACTTTCAGGCGGTTCGGTTCAGTGACCCTGTGTGTGTGTGTGTGTGTGTGTGTGTGTGTGTGTGTGTGTGTGTATGAATGTGGGGTTAATTGTTGTGTTGGGGTTAGGGAAGGATATGGTTATGTGTTCAGGGGTTTTGGGGTTGCCTGGCTCCCCCCGTCTCTGGGGTGTTACAGCCAGGGAACGGTGATTGGAGAGTGGGGGTCAACAAGGGGGATATATTAGGGCGTGATGACATTGAGTTGGAGTGGGTGAATTACAGAAGTAAAAGCTAAGTTTTTACTGATTTATTTATTTGCAGGTACACAAATAAATAGATTTATCAAACTGTACTGCATCTTTGGACAGCTGTGTACGCATGATGGCAGTATTGCTTACATGGTCAGTTTGTGCTAAATGAGAATGAAAACACAACCCATGTGGTCCAATGTTTCCAGTAACTGTGCAAATTATAGCTGCTGAAATAGTTTTCATATAAGAACTACAGACAAAAAAAAAGATTTCATATTGAGTTGGTTGAATGTTTATTGCTTCTGTTTTTTTTCATTCCAGCCCAGGACCCCTGCAGCTCCTATGTCATCCTGAATGACTCCTGGCACAATAGTGGGTTCACAGCCTTTAATTCTGAATACAAGACTGACAATCAAATGAGTGGCATGGACTGGTATCGCTTCGGTGGACTTGCAGGAGACATGATGTACACGCAATGTCTTTGGGGTGCTCGTTGTGGCACTGCTTACCCTGTCTGGATGGCCGATTCTCATCCAAGAGTAGGAGATGGTCCCAGATCTTCGAGATTCTGCATAGCACAATCGATAAAAAATGACAAGGACTGCTGCTATTACTGGTGGTACTCGAGTGTGAAAGCCTGTCCAGGTGGATATTATGTTTATCAGTTCTCTAGACCCCAAATATCCCCATCGACCTACTGCGCCAGTGAGTATACTTTGACTATTTCATGCTGCATATGACTGCACCTGGAATTAATTCCAATAATAAATGTAGAATTTGATTTCTGTCATTTTGGCCACTGCATAACATTGTATTACAACTAAACCATGTACAAATACATTATAATAAAACAATTACCAACTACCAATTACACCTTAATTCCCTCCGCTTATTGTTTCAGCATTTTGTCTTTTGATCAGTGTAATCCATTGATAATCTGAAATGTAGCAGCATTGCTACAGATTAGAAACAGATTAAGAAAAAACAATCTCACTGAATTTAGTAACAACAAAGAGAAACCAAAATTATAAAGTTGAAAATGGGTTACACTTCGTAACACTACTACTAATTAAACCTATCTGACCTGACGCTTATGCATTGTCATTCAAATGCATAGATTCATATAACTGGGGCCCTGTTTTTTTTCAATTGCAGTTCAACTGCTCAGTCCAAGGTCTCCCTGCAGCCTCCCCACTAATTGAATAATTTAATTCACAATCAAGTTGTCGACAAATTGCTGCATTAACTAATTAGACATATACAAACTAGAATTAGTATAAATGGTTATTAAATTAATTGATGTGTTAAAAGAAACACAGGGATGACTAAACTTTGTGTGAAAAACATTGCCAAAAGCTTTTTGTTTCTAGCTAACACATGCAAAAATATTCACCTGGTCTTCAGTACACTAAAGGGTATAATTTATTTGGTATGACTTGTAATTCATCTTCAGACCATACCTGAATCACTAAGATAATAATCTTAGTGATAATGTTACCTGATCAAGGCATCATTACAAATCTGTAACTCATATATATGTATAATTCATTTTCAGGCCACAGCAATTGTACCCAACCGGTCTGTGGTCCAAACGCACAATGTCAGAGCAAAGATGGAGGCTGCTATTGTGATACTGGCTATCAGTTCCACAGAGAGATCACACCATTGATCAACAGCAGCTTGTGTGAAGGTAAGAAATATATTTGAATGGTAAGTATATTTGTATATTATCAATGGCATATAAACTACAATCACGAGATGTAGAGCAATGCACCTGCTGGAATAGTTAACTTAGTATCGCTATCCTTTGAAAGAATAGAAAGACTCAATAGCTGAATTAATATTTTAAATTATTATTATATTTTTGCAATTTAAAGGATTGTATTTTTAATTTTTAATCAAAGGGAACTATGAATAATAGCCTCGTCGCTCAGCTTAAGTGTCTGATAATAGTTTTCCTGGTTCTTTGTGAATGACAACAGTTTAAATTATCCACAAACACAAGCTTATTCCCAGCTAACCAAATAATGCTGTGGCCACATTGCAATAAAGTGCACACAGAACAATGCGATGATGTGGCAACACTGCAATTAAGTACAAATACAAAACTACAACCTCACATAAATTGGCCAGAACGAAATGTATTGGCTGCTGGGTTACTACAAGAGGCAGTCCTGGTATCACAATTTGCAGATTCACTTTTTGTTTATCTATTTATATATGATGATTTATTTATGTTTTCTTTTGATTTTTTTTCTTCTATTTATTTATGTATGTATATGTATGTATTTATTAGGAACAAATTATGCTCAATATAAAACAGCATAATCAGGGTCAGCAAAGGCAAATCCGCTTAAGAATCTATACGCAAAGAATGTATTAACTTGCACAATGATGAGGTTAGGCTGGATAGAGCTGCAATATTTGACCTGTGTGAGGGAGATCTGGAAAGCCAGACAACTCGTGCCATACCCGTGCACATTAAAGTCCAAATGGCACTGGGAATTTTGTGCCAGAGACTGGGTGGGGATCAGCATGGTGAACCAACCAATTATTATTATTATTATTATTATTATTATTATTATTATTATTATTATTATTATTACTTAGCAGACACCCTTATCTAGGGCGACATACAACATATAAGAGCATTACAAAAGTGCAATAATATAGTATAACTTACAGATCAAAACCTAATACAATTACAAGTTCTAAATTACACAAGTGTATAGGAAAAATATACAGTTAATACAAAATACAAGTCCTAGATTGTAATAGATCATAAATGCAGACAAGATGTGAACCCAGCTAACACACAACATTGAGCTAAGAGGAAGGGGGCAATCATGCATGCTTCATCAATTGACAGGAGCTCTGGGGAGACGGAAGGCAATTACATTAGTTTCCCGAGAACACAGCAATGGCCGAACAAACAATTTTTTAAAGATATTTGTTTATTTTCTGTCATGTTCTTTTAATTCATTTTGTTGGCTCTGTTGTCCCATATGTTGTTTCTATATGACACATGTTTCTTGTGTGTGCCAAGTAGGTCTTAGGTTTTATTTTTTAGTACCAAATTTTTTAGCACCAATATTTAACCTTGCAAATTGTTGCAAAAGACATTACGGCTATTGTTGTAACTTGGAATGCGTTCATGCTTCACTATTGGATTGGAGTGTCTGTTTTTCGCCTTCATTCACAAATCGTGGATCGACTATGTTCCCTTTTTCTCGGGATTGTGCTGTCACGTAGGCTGTCTGTAGGTTGTCCCTATTTGAATTTATGCATGAAATTCCTACAGAAATGGCTTCAGAACTGTCGTTATTTCGAACTGGAAGTTTGATTAATCGCTCCTGATTTCAGGAAAATGTGTAAATAAGGAATAAAAATCCTTAAACAGCGGCACTTTGATGAATAGTGCCCAGTGACTTATTGAGCAAATGAGATCTGGGGCCGGTTGCACTAAAAAGGTCTTACTTTAAGTCTTAGCCTTAGTCTAATTCCTGTGACATTGGACTCATGTAAGACCAAAACAAACAAAACAAAATCCTGCGGCTCTTACGTTAGCCCTGGCTTATTATTTGGTCTTATTATTTTTGTTAACAACGAAAAAAACTAAATGGCTGCTTCTAAAGTTAAAAAAATATAAATTTCACAGAAGATGAAAAACTTGCGATAGTTGAGCATCTAATCATGCGAACACTTCCTGCTTTTCCTCATCACATTTCTAAACCCTCTAGTTACTGTGACAGCTTCTGCAAACCTCACAATTATTAATATATATTGCTTATTTTACAGCTGTTTTACCGATTACATAACAACAGGACATTTACTTATTTAATAAAATTTTCTGAAGATGTCGGCCCATTCAGAATAAAAACATAAAAACTAGGTTCAAAGAGAGGACCTTTAAATATTTTATTGTAAAGGGAAAAGCGTGGTCTAGAAATCAAAATGTTAAAGTTAAAAATGGCACGATTCGAGTTAAAAGGGGAAGGAGAAAAGTATTATTGTAATTTATTAAGAGTTGTTGGTTGTTAATACAGTTGTCATTCTTTATAATAGATACTAGATAATCTATTTGAATTTATATTGTAATAGTTCACCTAAAATATGAATACAGTTTTTATTAATTTAATTAAATTAATTTAAACTATGTCAAATGTCAAAATAGTTATTAGTTAATCTATTAGTTAAACTTCCATTACTTTGTATGTATGCCCTTTCGTATAAACAAATCTAAATTACCTGGCATATGTGCTGCCATGTTGGTTTCATGTCAGTTTCTATATTATTATTATTATTATTATTATTATTATTATTATTATTATTATTATTATTATTATTATTATTTCTTGGCAGACGCCCTTATCCAGGGCGACTTACAACATAAGTGCAAAATACAGAGAATTACAAGGCAATCATTACAAATTCAACTTAGCTAAAATACAGCAATTCAAAAATACATTTTACAAATTCCAATTACAAATTTATGCAAGTACAGTAAAAGACTTCCTACATCCTGGACGGTGAAAGCTAAGTGCTGTCAAGATGTAGGGTTACAGACAAGGGCTATGGGAAAGGGAGCAAGGAGGAAAACAATCAAGAATGCGAGGAGCATAATAAGCTGAAGTGCTATCTAGCAGGGATAGAGGACTAATATTACAAGTGCTGTTGGAAGTATTACAATATAAATATTACAAGTTTCTATAGCAAGAGACACCTTTTTCCCATTTAAGCCTGGTGTAGGGTTGGCTTAAAAAATTACTTAAATTTAAGACCAATCTGATTTAATTTTTTGTGTGTGCAACAGGCCTATTTATTTTGGACTTAAATTTAAGTATAAGACGTAAAACCGGCCCCTGGTCTGTCCAGTCATTTCCATTTGAAGCATAGTGGTATAAAACACTCTTTATCCTCAGAAGTAACTTGGTTCTACCATACAGACACCATGTTTTCAGACAACCTACTGAAAGTACTGAACGATGGGGAATCATTTGCCATATATGCTAAATTATTGTTTCAAACTCCAGGCATTCATCATACAACTAATTGCAATGAAACTGTTCAAACACTGTTCAAAAGTACAAACACCTGACTGATAATCACTTTCATTCTCAACAGATATTGATGAGTGTGTCAGTTACTCCGGCGTCTGTGGTCAAAATTCACAATGTAACAACACTGTGGGGAGCTACTACTGCACCTGTAACACTGGATTCAGGATCCCAGATGGATTCATAAGGACACAGTACTATCAACAAGCATGTCAAGGTAACCACTGTTATATCAATACTGTTACAGAAGTTAAATAGTCAATTTATTGATATTCCAGATATGCATGTCTTGGTGCAGTCATAATGCCACACAAATGTCAGTGGCACCACCTCGGTAAACTGTCGAATGCATACTAACAATACTTGTTCTTATTTTCCCTTTGCCCATAGTTTCCCATGCCCATTTGCCAAATTACCAGTGTGGGCTATTAAAGCACAGTTAGGCCAAGCAAGGTTTTTGTTTACTCAGAATTCATGTTTTTATACTTATTGACATGGGCTATCAGACAGAATCTGAGATGCAGCCAGATGTGTGTGTGTATATATATATATATATATATATATATATATATATATATATATATATATAATCTGTCAAAAATGTATTGTAGCAATTAATTTCACTCATAGTGCTTCTAAAAACGAATAAACTCGGATCAAATTCAGAATGGAAACACATTGGATTCAACCAGCTCACAACTTTCTAATATGGATATTCAATTTGCAACAAGTGTGTGCTTTGGATCTGTGAACCCTCCCATTAGATTCTATGGCAGGGTTTGATTCTGGTTGTAAATTGACAAAAATGTAGCATAGGCAATTTGTGTGCAATATATGTATATGTTGTTACCAATTGTAGTTTCTTCATTTGGGTTTTCACATCACAACATCACTCCACACAAACCACATAGTAGTCATTCTATTTATATTCGGTACAGTTTCAATATACTGCATTTTTTCCCATTGCATTCCATTTCCATTCCATCCGCACTCTTAGAAGTAATGTGTTGAAATTTTACACAAAAAAATGTGTTAATTGTACTATGACACATTGTGCTATTTTCTACACAATATGTGTAGGGTACTGTCTTTCGTGTAACACATCCGAAGTGTGTTATTTATTTTTAACCATAATCCTCTGCGATGTATTTCAACCAATCGCCTGCACACGCCCCTCACTGAGGACAGCCCTGAGTGTTTTAACCTTCTACACAACCTGTTCTGTGGCCATGAAATTACTTGAGGTGAGTAACATTAATTTATTTGAATCCTGTTTGAGTTAATTTAAAAATTGCAACACAAGTATTGTTCACTAATGTACTAATGTTTATTAATGTACACCAAAATGAGCAGGATGGGTCCAATGGCCTCCACTCGATTGTACACGTTCTTATGTTCTTCTTATGTCCAATTAAATATTGAGGAAGAGCCCTGGGACCATGTGAAACAAAAACACCACTTCGACTTTAAAACTCGAAATTTAAACTTGTAATCTCTAAAGTTCGGGTTTAACATGATGAATTCTTGTTTTGTTTTTTCTTTGACATGGCTACATGGCTCTTCTGTATTAGATTAGGGACCGGGGTTCAAGTCCCTGCCCCGCCGCGGCCCAGAAACCCCCACTGCATTATAATGTGGTTTTGTATTGTGTCTCATGGGGACTGTAATTTTATATAGTGAGATTTAAATAATACTTCATCGTTTAATCAAACATAAAAATTGATAATTTATCATGTTCCTTCACTTTCGACCTGTCCGTAGGCCTGCTGTGCACTAGACGTGTCTCCTCCACATGGGATTGCAGAGACGCTGAAGCGCATTGAGCCTCATCTGAGCAGCGCAGCCCAGCACATTTTGTTGTGTACTGAATAAATTACTTAATAAGACAAAGGCATCTGCTACATGTTTGCAATAGTAATAATGCATATTAAGGTTTCTCTGTTTACATTAAACATCTACCACATCGTTTCCTTTGTCAAATTCAGATTTTGTTTATCTTGAATAGGCCAATGTGTTGAGTAAAACTAACCCATAACTGTGTTAATTAAATCACACATTATTTGTGCTAATATTGTGCTAATATTCCTACACACAACCTGAGTTAACTTTAATGTGTTGTCCTTAATCACACTCAGTAATGTGTTAAACGTGGTGTGTGGTGAACATTTTAAATCATGAAAGGATTGGGAGGAAGGAATGGATTGGGAACCAATGACTTATAGTACTAAAATTACTAATTGAGACATTGAATGTACTGCATAGGGCTGATTGTGAATGATTGCTCAATAAGCTGCTTTAATAAAGGCCTATATTGGCCTTTTGTGGCTGGACGACTGAAATACAGGTAACAAAGTCGAGTAGAGCTAAATGCAACACCCTGTCTCTGTTCACATTTATTTATGTCCACTTTTACTTGCCTCCCTGGATTAGATGGGGTTTATATATATATATATATATATATATATATATATATATATATATATATATAAACTGTGTAAATGGGCTACTGTATGTAAAATAATGTGATATCTTGAAACACTTGAAAATCACCCTTAATAAAGTGTCTGCATAGAAATATTATTAATAGAGTATTAATAAGCAATTAACAGCAATAAAGACATCTGCATTATGATAATTAACTGAATAACTCTTTCTATTTGCTTTGCATACTTAAAATTATATTGTTAATGCATTTATTCACAGTAATTGACATTCAATAAGTATTTATTATTTTATTCCATTTTAATATTAAAGCAATAGGTTTTATAAAATAATATGAAGTATTGTGCATTTTTCTGAAGTAGATAAGGTTAGTTTAGTTTTTAAAGTAAATGAACCAATCAAATGAGAGAGGGCATGGATCTTTATTGTCAATGCAGGAAGTGGTATCATGGAGCTTGCCTTTCAACAAACCACCTGCTGAGTGTTGTGTGCGGAATGCTTGGCATTTGAATATTGCTCGTTCATTTATTGGTCTTTTTGTCTGTCGAGCACATTTTGTTTTTTTCCATCACAGCCTACAACAATTTGTACTCTGTAATGAATGCCTTTTTAAAAGTAGTGAATGACAATACTGTAGCGATCCTGGCGGGTGTCTGTGTGAATGTGCCAAAGGTGGGGGGAGGATATAAAAGTGTGTATGCAGGGTGGGTGGGTCAGTTCCGGGACTCTGTCTGTCTGTCTGTGTGTGTGCATGAGTGTGAATGTGTGTTACATGTGGGGTGTTATTGTGTTGAGTTAGGGTGGGATGTTGTGGGTATTTGTGTCTGTGTGGCTCCCCCTGTCTCCGGGTGGTACAGCTGGAGAGCGGTGATTGGATGGGAGGGAGTCACCAGATAGGGGGATATATAAGGGAGTGGTGATGCACCAGGAGGCTGAGTTGAGAGGGAGCTAATGAGAAAGACAGATCGGTGTGGGGTTTATGAGCATCTTAGAGCGGATAGGGGGAAAGTAGATGTACCTCTGCAAAAAGATCAATAAACACCCGTTTTGTTTTGGAAGACTTCTGCTTCTTTGGTTTTTATTTCATCAGTAACCATTAAAATGTTAGGTCGCTACAATACTTGACTCAAAACATACTTAAGTAAAACTAAAATTACCAAATTTGAAAAATACTCAAAAAAGTACAAATACATGAAAACGTTACTCAATTACAGGAACGAGGGTAGTTGTAATTCGTTACTTTCCACCCCTGTTTACAACTGAATTTGCATAGTAATTTGGTCATTTTCCCTTGATTGGTCCATGGTCATTATCCATAAATGGACCGTAAACCCATACAGAAGTGACGAAGGTCCTAGTTTAAATCTGTGGTGCAAAACCAAAACATCCTAGGACAGTGGTTCCCAAACCGGTCCTGGGGGACCCCCTACCCTGCTGGTTTTTGATCCAACCAATCTCTCAATTACTTAATCGAACCTTAATTGAAGTAACAATCTGCTTAGATTTTACTTTTTAAATTGTAAATCGAAAATTCTATACTTAACTTAAAACCCCTACTGTTTAAAATAAGTAAAAGTTTCTGATTTAGGAAATTATTAGTTCAATTAAGGTTCAATTAAGTAATTGAGAGCACGGTTGGAACAAAAACCAGCAGGGTAGGGGGTCCCCCAGGACCGGTTTGGAAACCACTGCCCTAGGAGATATAAAAATGGGCATTATCTAAAGAATTGCCTTATGTAAAGGTAATTACAAAATGGCGTGATTTAAAAACACAAGGATTGTTTCCTCCTTGTCTATATAAAGGAGGTGAGGTATCATACTTGAAAAAGCTTTCAAAAGTCTGTGCTGAAATGAATGAAGTCTTTATTTAAGTGCCTGTCATAATATTATGAACACTGGTCATTAAGCCAAAGGGGTGATAATAAACCTGATTTATTTCCAGACATCGATGAGTGCAGTGGTGTGAATAACTCAGTCTGTGGTCCAAATGCTCACTGTTATAACAACTATGGGAGTTACGTCTGTTACTGTTTCACTGGATTCAGAGTCCCTGCTGGAATCACCCTGACAAGTAATACGAATCCCTGCGAAGGTAAGAGCAAGATCTATGTATTATGTACTCCTGCTCCAGCTTGGATCTGACCTCTACATCAGTAACAAAAAGTCAGTGATAGTATGATGACCATAACCATGACAACATAAAAGACAATGGCATATTTTGGTGACAAGAATACATTTTAATTTCTTGCTTTGTTTTTTCAGTTCTTTACCTGACTAGTATTGTTGTTAATAAGAGGTCTATGCGAAATCAACAACTGGGAGACTTCGTAGCACCTCTGTATTAAAGGACCACTGTTTCATTACAATGCAGAGTGATAATGTACTTTTTAGACAGATGGTCCAAATATAGTGATAAGCAGGATCACACTGTATATTTGAATCAGCTGCACATGATTTCTAATTTGTGGTATTTAAGCAGCGATATCAAGCTTACTATAAATACCAGTATATGACTTTGTGCCAGCTTCAACAACCAAGGGCCAAATTAAATCTAAAGTGCATTTTAAATTATTTATAGGCTGCTAACTCAAATATTCCAAATGACACTTAGAACAGGGGATGTGCCAACTGACTGGAAGACAGCAAATGCCATACTAATCCACAAGAAAGGGGACAAAACTGAGCCAGGAAATTACAGACCAATCAGTCTCACCTGCATCACTTGTAAAATGTTGGAAAAAATGATTAGACAGAAAATAAAGGAGCATCTTAATGAAAACCATATTCTACATGGGTATAGACGAGGCAGATCATGTCTTACTAATTTATTCAAATTTTTTGAACATGCAACTACAGCTGTAGATCAGGTGAAAGCATATGATATGATATACTTAGATTTCCAAAAAGCTTTTGATAAGGTTCCATACCAAAGACTGATCCTCAGATTGGAAGCTGTAGGCATTCAGGGTAATGTAAATAGATGGATTAAGAACTGGATGATGTCTAGGAAACAGAGGGTGTTGATTAGAGGAGTCGCTTCTAACTGGAGTGAGGTTGTTAGTGGAGTTCCACAGGGATCAGTACTAGGGCCTTTGCTTTTTCTAATCTATATTAATGATCTGGACTCTGGGATAGTTAGCAAACTTGTCAAATTTGCAGATGATACTAAAATAGGTGGCTCAGCAGATACAATCTCGGCAGCACAGGCTATTCAAAGGGACTTAGATAATATTCAGTTGTGGGCCGACACCTAGCAAATGAAATTCAATGTGGACAAGTGCAAGGTAATACATGCAGGTAACAAAAATGTCCACTATAATTACACTATGGGAGGAATAGAACTAGATGTAATATATGAGAAAGACCTAGGAGTCTATGTGGACTCCTCATTTTCTCCATCCAAACAATGTGGGGAAGCAATAAAAAAGGCAAACAGAATGCTAGGGTATATTGTCAAAATATAAGTGAATTGAGAACAAGGGCAGTGATGTTCAGACTGTACAATGCACTAGTTAGAGCTCATCTGGATACTGTGTGCAATTCTGGGCTCCACACTTCAAGAAAGATATCGCTGCTCTAGAGGCAGTTCAGAGGAGAGCAACCAGACTTATTCCAGGTCTGAAGGGAATGTCCTACTGAGAGACTGAGGACCTGAACCTTTTCACCCTGGAACAGAGGAGACTACGTGGGGACTTGATCCAAGTCTTCAAAATCATGAAAGGCATCGACCACATCAAACCAGAGGAGCTTTTCCAGAGCAGCAGGGACACACGCACCCGGGGACACAAATGGAAATTGGGCTTCAAGACATTCAAAATGGAAAACTGGAGACACTTCTTTACACAGAGGGTCATCACAATCTGGAACAAACTCCCCAGCGATGTGGCTGAAGCTGAAAGTTTGGGAATATTAAAAAACAGACTGGATAGGATCCTTGGATCACTTAGATATTAATGTACACCAAACGAGCACGATGGGTCGAATGGCCTCCTCTCTTTTGTAAACGTTCTTATGTTCTTATGTTCTTCTTATGTTCTTATGTACATGTGGGAAGACAACCTGCAAATTTTCTGGCAGATTCTCTTGTTTAGACAAAATCGAAATTGTCCAACATTTTTTGATGTTTGATCTAGACCCCAAGTCTGTGTTGAATTCCAGAAGGCTTATGTATTCTATAAATCTAACTAACTCTGGAACATCACAGAAAAAATCAGGAACTGGAACTAGGGTTTGAGACATTTGAGATCCAGAAGTACCAGATGCCCCAGATCCCCCAAGCCCCCCCCCCAACACTCCCTCTGACAAACGTAACAGCAGTGCAGATGCTCATACCAGGGAACACAGCGGTGAGCACACACGAACAACTGAACATCGTTTTGGTGGCTTACCTTGTTACATCAATTATTTCTGGTACATTTACTTGTGTTATATTAAATCGTTTATTGTAACACATTTTTAAGAACCTATCCAATAGATTAGAATGCTTAGAATTACCGGGCATCTTCCGTCAAAAAAAAAAAAAAAACGGCTCGGTGGCAACCCTTTTGAGATCTCAGTCCACTAGAATCTTTATAGTTTTATTGTGGCTGTTATAGAGTTCAAAAACTCTGCAAATATATAATTTGTATAGATGTATAGCTAAATTCACATTATTTGTTAAACTACACAAAGCACAAAATAAATGAAGTATGTGAGAATCACAGGTGTGGTAATGGGCTGGTGTGTAGGAGGGACACCACTAGGAGGCATTAGGTTACAGCTATAATCTTTGAATTTTTTACAAGATTTTACAACCATGTATATAGACATAGGCCACACAATGTGATGTTTTACAGTTCCAAATCAAATCTAATCTCATACTCTTAATGACATTTATTTAATATACGATCACATGTGCTGACATTTGGGTCATTCCATGTCTTGCACACCTGCAAACACAATGGTAAGTTTGAAAGTAATGCAAACAAACTGACACTGAGCAGATTTAGAAAATAATGACATTGTATGAAGGCAGAAGAGACATTTTTGCTTATAAGAAAGAGTACAATTCAACTTCCCAGAGGGACAAACGTTTCATTATGTAAATATTGATTCTCTGCAGACATTGATGAGTGTGTGGAAAACCCCTTAATGTGTGGTCCAAACGCACAGTGCATCAACACCATGGGAACTTATACCTGTTCTTGTGATAGTGGATATGCGCCCCGTCCTGGTATCACACTGACGAGCAACTGGGATCCGTGTCAAGGTAAGCACGAATAAAACACCCAGGTTATAGTCCAAGTCTAGCAGAGTAAATTAGTGGGAATTACCTGCAAAGGATGTTGGCTGTTGTACTAATAAAGGCAGGTGGTGGTTTGCTTATCCCACAATAAACACATGGATTGTGATAAACATGGAAAGTGCTGAGCCATAGATGCTTGTACACCAATGAGCATTAGCAGGCAGGATGAACTGCATTGTTTTAAATCAAATCTTATTTTTTTTTTGGCTTAAACAATTTCTTCTATATGAATCCATGTTCCTGAAGTGGATCATGCTGATTATAAAGATTGTATTGCGATGAGGTTACAGCATGTCTTGCATACTTAAACAGTTATGATCTAATATCTGATCTAATCATGCATGGAGAGCATTTGTTTATTACTTTATTTATTACCTGTCTGGGAGAGATGTGAAATTGATCATGTTGAACATTATTATGCATGTTATATTGATGTATGTCATGCATGTTAAATTAATGCACTTGAATGAAGGACAGTGATATTAATAGGGGTGGTGACTATGGTTCTTCTCCACAGACATCAATGAATGTTCACAGTCCCCTCCAGTTTGTGGTCCCAATGCAAAATGCATCAACACTGTTGGGAGTCACAACTGCAGCTGTAATACTGGCTATGCCTTTCCTGTGGACCTGTCTGATTGTCAAGGTAAGAATATAATTCTGGATAGATATCTTTATAAATGACTACACACATTTATATGATTGTAATCAATATCAACAAAATGCTAGGGTATACTGCAAAAAGTGTAGAATTTAAAACAAGGCAAGTAATGTTAAGACTAGGGCTGTCAACAATACTGATACTTTGATACTACCGCGATACCAAATGTCAGAAACAGTTCTGAGCTATCCATTCGGTAATATCGAAGTATCGGAGCACTCTACTTGTATAACGAAAATTTTGCGATTGCATCCTTCACGTAACAAAAAAAAAGGCTTTTTGTCCGTGCAGTGTCACCATACACCTCAGGTGGAAACAAAGAAAACACAGACGATATTGTAGCCAATGGACCTTATTCACAGTCTCTGAAAGCGATAAACAAACATGTATCACTGTTGTGTTTCTAGCCGTGTGAGTGATTCCCATTATGACAGATATAAAGCTCTGTCATTTCACAAATTTTCCAGTAGACAAACAAAAGAAAAGTTTGGATTATCACAATTCTCTGAGACATTGCACCACTTTTCTGTAGTATTTTTTGTTGAATTTGTTAAATTTGGGATTCAAGGCATTCAAGACAGAAAACAGGAGAAACTTCTTCACACAGAGAGGCGTCACAATATGAACACACTCCCCAGTTGAAGCTGACAATTTGGGAACATTTAAAATAGACTGGATAGGATCCTTGGATCACTTAGTTATTAATGGACACCAAACGAGCACGATGGGTCGAATGGTCTCCTCGATTGTAAACTTTCTTATATTCTAATAAATATATTCTTGATTTTCTTTAGACATCAATGAGTGTACAGTTGACACCTTGATTTGTGGTACAAACGCTCAATGTGAAAACACTAACGGGAGTTACAACTGCCACTGTGACCCAGGATACAGTCTTCCCTATGGAGTCTCTCTCACCAGTAGGGAAAACTCCTGCCAAGGTAAGGACATCTTACTATTACTATTACTACTACATAGCCTGTATATTTAGTGCTGTGGTAAGGTCTCTGCACTGTGGCATGGGAGACCTGGGTTTGAATCCTGTGGTGGCAAGTCTATGAGCATCTTCTATTTTTGGCAGTGGAGTAGTGGTTAGGGCATTACACTCTAAAGCAGAGTACACTGGGGGACACTGCTGTTGTACCCTTGAGCAAGGTACTTTGATTGCTCCAGTTAAATGCCCAGCTCTATAAATGGGTAAAATCTGATATATTGTAACAATTACAAGTCACTCTGGATAAGGACATCTGCTAAGAAATTGAGTAATAATGATAATCTACATTTTCAAAATAAAAGATTGTCAAAAGTGTTATTTGAAGATGGCAGTATATTTCCTACATAACTTTTTAATTAAAGCTATAACTAAATAATACCAAAAAATCCAAGCTACACAAACTTCACGTACATATTAATAATGATGCATAACTTCATATCTGAGCAAAATGATGGAATACATTCACAGATCAACTAAATATACAGTTTTGCACTTTTGCACTGATAT
The DNA here is from genome assembly GCF_036373705.1 of Amia ocellicauda. Classification (NCBI taxonomy): domain Eukaryota; kingdom Metazoa; phylum Chordata; class Actinopteri; order Amiiformes; family Amiidae; genus Amia; species Amia ocellicauda. The sequence goes on from NC_089863.1 coordinate 8,671,238, forward strand.
GGTTTGGCTGATATTTGCTTCTGACAAAGAGCAACGATCACAAAACAATATCTGCTGGAACAGAATTCAGGTTGCCTTGATGTGCATTACCTTCATGTCAACTCACATTGTCTTCTGAGGCTTCTTAATACTTAGTCCTTCTGTCAATCACAGGAAAACATTGTATTGTTCTGAATTCATCCTATATAATGAGCTGTCTCATTATATAGGATGAATATATTAATGTTAATTTAGATTTTAATGTTTAGTCTTGCTTTAACTTCCTACAAACACTGTAGTGATGCTACTAAAGGTTTCACTGGTTATACTGATTGACTGACTCAGCTGGTGATAAAAAATGATAACTGATGAATTCAAATAAAGTGACTTGTGTTTTCCTCCACTTTGATCAACACTTGTCCAGATGTTTCTGAACAAAAGCAATTAAACAGGACTTGCAATTAAGAATTGTTTTGAGATTATTAAACAAGTAAAAAAATAAAAGATATTTTAAATGGTGTGGAAGTTGAGTTGAACTCCAAATAAAAAATAAACACCTTCTGATGCACGACTGTGATTCTCTGACAGATATTAATGAGTGTGCTTTATCCATCTGTGTGCCACATGCACAATGTATCAATACGATCGGAAGTTACTTCTGCCCCTGTGATACTGGATTCAAGGTCTCAACAACAGAAGCAAACAAAATCCAATGTGATGGTAAGACTTGTTTAGTCACATAAATAGTTCTCACGATTCAAAAGAGAAGACTTGTTTATCTAAAGAATGGAGGTCAAGCCACTCAGGAGGACTCTTTTTAAACCAATCAAACACTGTCTTTGTTTCCCTGTGTGGCTTATCCCTGTAATAATTGACACTAGGTTAAGATTAAACAATTCCATTGCAGAGTAGTGGGCAGGTCTCTGGACTCCTGAGCAGAGGTTTGTGGTTTCAATCCCAGGTGGGTGACACTGCTGTTGTACCCTTGAGCAAGGTACTGTACATAGATTGCTCCAGTAAAAACCCAGCTGTATAACTGGGCAATTGTCTGTTAAAATAATGTGATGTATTGTAACAATTCTAAGTTTGCCCTGGATAGGGATGTCTCCTTAGCAATATAATACAAAGCTGGGTATATAACATAATAACCTGTTTTAACTTATCACTAGTGACATGTCATTAACACTTTGTAAACTAAAATTGTAAGTTATAATTCTCTGTTAAGAACTTGAAATTTGTAAATATTCTGTAAGGGAAATGTGATTTCATGCTGTAGCCTCAGAAATGATTTACAAAGAGATTATATTTTCAATGCTGTTATTTTTCTTTCCTGGAACAGTCTGATCAGTTAATTATTTAAAGATTTATAAGTAAATTAATCATGTATTTCATCCGCTCCAGGTTGTAATTAAAATATGAAAAGAGATCACGAGTGGAACATTTGAATGATTTCTAGGTTCGTGTTTAATCTAAACTGAACTACAGCTAGTTAGACAGATACCTGGTGCAGCGTTAGCAAACTTTAGACTCTTCGACTCAACTGAGTGCCATGCAGTTTGGTAAAACTGAAGCACTGGCCCTCGCACAGAGTGATAATGGTCTTGATTCTCTGCAGACATCGATGAGTGTCAAGACCCCTCTGTCTGTGGTCCGTATGCACAGTGTAATAACACCGCTGGAAGTTATAAGTGTTCCTGCGAAAGTGGCTACCGTCCCCCCAAGGGAGTCAAGCTAACCAACAGTTCATTCCCCTGTGAAGGTAAGTGAACTGGACTTAGAACATGGGATCTCTATATAGGGATCTCTGAGAGATATTGGAAGATTGTTAAAGAAGCATCAATCCTTGAGTCACTCTTCTCGGGTTTGGTGAACTTCTCTTGCATTTCAGTCTGCATGCACAGTGCTGGGGAACTGGGTACTGACAGGGCATGGGCGATGTGAATGCTGATACAGCCTTGTTCCATCTTATCCTTGGTCCTCCAGAAAGGGAGCTCTACTTTGTGAAGGAGGGCCAAAGCTGGAAGGAGGCCCTGCAATATTGCCGCACCAACCACATGAACCTGCTGAGCATCATAAATGAGAAGCAGCACCAGGATCTGTTGGAGAAGCTGAACAATGAAGCTGGGCCTCCAGATGTGGTGTGGATGGGCCTGAAGAAGCACATGGCCTGGCAGCGCTGGTACTGGACAGACAAGCAACCACTGCAATACTCCCACTGGGCTGAGGGGCAGCCCAGCCATCCCTTTGATGAGTTGTGTGGGTCCGTGCAACGAGTCTCAGACAAAGACTATGAATGGCATGATGTCTGCTGCTACCAGAACCTCAGCTTTATCTGCTACTAACTCAAATTTGAATATTAGACTCATCCATGGGATGTTTATAGTGCTAGGTAGCAGAGGTGGCAGTAAGTCACACATGTGCAAGTCACAAATAATAGACAAGTATGTCTCAAGTCAAATCTCAAGTAACAGTGTACAGAATCAAGCAAATGTCAAGTTGAGTCTCTGAAAGTCGAGTTACAGCTCAGCACTTGAAAATTAACTCATAAAAATCTAATTTCCACAGGCAAATGGCATATCTAATGAACATAGTTTTTTTTTTAACTTAATCAGAAGAACATACTGCCTAAGCTTAATTCCAAAGGCTGAGGAGAAGCCTAGTACTGTTTTATGACTCCATAATCTAACCTTGCAGTAGCTACAGACCCCCACTGAAACCCCCCAGGCGCTGAAAATTAACAAATACAAACTCTACCTGAGAGAACCAACACTGGTTACCTTAAATTTGTTTATGGGAGTCATTAGCTAGCTGATCTGAGTGGTTGGATAATTACCCAATGTTAACTATGTAGTTATAAAGTGAGCTAACTTGGGCCTTATGAAATCTGTTTAATTATTTAGAATTTTCTGTTTATTTCTTCCTGATTTCTGTTTTTTTTTCATTATATGATTTTTTTAAAGCTATGAACTATACTGATTAAAGTATTTTATGTTTTAACACTGATTGTAATTTCTGCATTGTATGCAATATCATCCTCTTGTGATCAGTGCCTTAATATACTTTAATAAACTAATACATTTGGGGTTCACTTCAGTGCTCAATGCCAACTTTTAAAACTAACATCATATCTATAATCATATCGTCAGCTTTAGCATATTTTGTTAATGTATGTGTTTATTCTTTGTTTTGGCCGTTAACATCATAATAGTAAAATATATATATTTGCACAAAACATATCTACAATAAGAACTAACTGAAGGTTGAGCCTCCAAGTTGAGTTCCGAGTCATAAATCATCAAGTCAAAGTCAAGTTGAATTTTTTTAAAGTCAGCTAAGCAAGTCTCAAGTCGTCAAATCTGACTTGAGTCAAGTCATACAACTCGGGTCACCCATCTCTGCTAGGTAGCCATTTGTCCCAGTTCTTCACATATTGTCCTATATAACATAATTTAGGAATAAATTTAATATTTTTGCTTTGGCCAGTTTTTTTATGTACATTTATTTGTCTATGCAGAATAAATCGAGTGATCTATCTACGTATCTATGAAACCACTATGTAGGTTAACGCACAGTCTTATCACATTATGGATAAGAAATCACAGAGAACTTTTGAATTCTAGCTGCTTCTCCTTTAGCTCTAGCTCCTTTCTCCATATCTCTTTTTTGAGATTTCTAAATTCTTTAACCTGATGTCAGGATGCTTTGAGTTGTATATTCAGACAGATATGTCCAGGACATGAGGATAATACCTCTACTCTTTACGAGAAATGCCCTGGGGGTTCTAATGTCAGAACTGCTTCAATACTCTTGGCACAGATTCTACGAGTCTCTGAACTCTACTGGAGGGATTAACACCATTCTTCCAAAAGATATTCCCTCATTTGAGGTTTTGATGATGGTGGTGGAGAGCGCTGTCTAACACGTTGGCCCAATATCTTCCATAGGTGTTCAATTGGGTTGAGATCTGGATCTGGTGACTGCGAAGAACATAGCATATGATTCACATCATTTTCATACTCATCAAACCATTCATTGAGCCCTCGTGCCCTGTGGATGGGGGCATTGTCTTCCACTGTCTGACCACTCCCATCAGGATAGAAACGTGTCACCATAGGATAAAGGTGATCACTCAGAATAACTCTGTAATGATTTGCTGTGACCCTTCCCTATAAGGGGACAAGTGGACCCAAACCATGCCAGGAAAATGCCCCCCACAGCATAACAGAGCCTCCGGACCCCCTCACTATAGGGGTCCAGCAGTCAGGCCTGTACTGTTCTCTTGGTGTCCCACACATGCACTCGTCCACTTGTTGAGAACACAAGCCAGTTGAGCATCTGTGTGACTGAAGCTCCTGCCATTCATGCCCCAATAATGGCCCCTCTTTCAAAGTCACTTAGATCCTTTCCTCTTGCCATCTCGATTCAAAATCGAGGTCAACTGCTCTGTTCAGCATTTTTAAACATGCCACAGAGCATGACAGGATGTTAATTGCTTAATTGTATCATGCAGTACACCTAATTGGAGATATCTGCATTTGTTATGTTCCTCCACTCAATTATTCAAGTTTTTCCTTTAATTTGTCACCCATCTGTAGATTATAATAAATAAAGGTTTTGGAGTTTTATTGTGTGCGAGTTCTATGTTTTGACTTGGCACTAGGGTTGTAACGGTATGAGATTTTCACGGTATGATAATCGTCTCAGAAAATATGATTGACATGGTTTCACGGTATACGGTATTAAACAATCATTATTATTATAATCATCAGCTACAATGACCTTTAAATTAATGACAACAAATAGGGTTTTTTGGTTGAACATATGGTTTATTATAACAAACTTTTTATGAGAAATTAATTTATGTGGAAGTATGAGTCTACCTTTTGAAATAATAAAGAAAAGCTGCACATCTCCCATTTGAACAAAATAAGGAATAAGTTATTTCTCTTCAGATTAGACAAGAATAAAACAAACTGTTCTACCTCTTGAACAGCATGAATAGAAGAACAAAAAGTGCCAGGTTTTTCCACAACTCTAATCATGTCTTTAGCAATGAAATAAGCTTCAGCATGATTCAATTCTTTGGCTTGTTTGGATGTAGGATCTAACTTGATTCCTTTTGCAAGTGACTGTGTGACAGTTGGTTGAGCTGGATCAGGAAGCATCTTTGCAGAGCTTGACCCTAAAGAATTAACAGAATTATAAACATGATAAAACAAAATAGCATGTAACTACATATAACCACATAATGAACCAACAACATGGATGTAAATGGGAACTGAAATGTGGGATATAACTTAGATGGGGCAAACTAATTCAAATGTTTATAATCAAAAACATATCTAATCAATTGAATTCATAAAACCTTAATTATGAATTATTATTTAAGAAAATAATTATAAGATAATAGAGTCTTATGAAATGTATTTTATTTCCTCAGACATTCTGGGTTGTCTGATATAATTTGTCTGGATTCTATGATTTAATACAAATACATTATTGAAAATGCAATCAGATGAAATGTAACAACTTTTGTTTGTCTGCACAACAGAGGTTTACTAAATTAAAACATGGACAAAAAACAATATATTCCTTAAATAATGTTTAAATAAACTTTATTATTATTGTTGTTGTTATAACTTTAAGTAGGCTACATTCTATTGTACAATAGTAATATATTTCAGTCATTTATTTAAGCTAAACCAAACTTTTATTTTGACAAGTTGTACTAAACACCGATGAAATGCTCATTAAGTTTTCTCTCAGAGCAGCTCTGGATATGTTAATGTATCACGTCCTCATATACTGAGTGCACCAGCAGACGCTTTAAACACCATGAGCGTCACACGTACTTGAGTATGTACTACTAGACGAAACGGTGCTGCTCATTCACACAGACACGCAGAACAAGCAGAATATAGATTTACAGTAGCAGTTTCTCTGCTGTACATGTATGGGTGGAGTCTAAGCATTCAACTGGAAAGAAGTTGCATATGCGCTGCAGCGCAGGTGAGATCTGGTTTCATTTTTTTCCCCTCCAAAACCGTGGATAAGCAAATGTTCACGATATGATAATCGTACATGTCAATATCACGATAAACCACCATACGCCATAAGGTTCTCATATGGAGCCTCAACACCAAAAGCTCTGTGTTGTCATACTTAAAAAGGCCAACTTAATATTAAATCATACAACTTCATAAAGCGCCCCAAAACATTTCACATAATTTCTCATTGTCAATAATAATAAATGCAATCTAAACACATGACTGTTAGTATATTGTAGTACCTTGTGATGTATTATAGTTATTACTACAGTAGTACAACACATACTGTATTGTACTTTATTATACTTTATATTATTATATTATATATTTAGTATACTACATGGCCGCAATACAAGAGTCAAATCCCAAATCAGATTATTACTCTAGATTCCTAGAGATAGTGCACTTGCCCTCCACTACAACAGCTCACGTTTCCCAGAAGTTGAAAACAGTTTTTGCCAGATTCGGAATTCCCGAGGAAGTGGTGAGCGAAAATGGTCCCCAGTTTTCCAGCATAGAATTTCAAGAACTGGCCAATCAACTGCATTTCAAACACATCACCTCAAGCCCTCACCACCCTCAGGGAAATGGACATGCAGAGAGAGCAGTGCAAGTCACGAAGAGGATCTTAAAGCAGACAGACCCTCTCACAGCTCTTATGTGCTATCAATCAACCCCCTGTGCCACCACTGGATTCAGTCCAGCTGAACTTCTGATGGGCAGAAAGATAAGAACCACTCTGCCCTCCCTGGAGAAAAATCTTCAACCCAGGTGGCCGAACAGAAGGACTGTCAAACAGACATGAAAAAGAAAGACAAGCGTACTACTACAAGCATTGTCACGAAGCTAAACGTCTGCCAATACTGAGACCTAGAGACACGGTCCTCACAAAACTGGACCACGAGAAGGTCTGGGCTTCACCTGCAGTAATCAGACGGGAAAGTGTGACACCTCGTTCCTATGTCATTGAGACGGAACAAGGGGCAGTACTACGTCGGAATCGACGCCATCTCCAAGCTGTGCCTAACACACAGACAACATTCACATTTTTCACAAACAAAAGATACTGTTAACACCCAATCTACACCCACTGACACAACAGAGTGTACACCAACACAACAAACTGGGGAAACAAACCCCAGCCCTACACATAGACAGATATTAACCAGGTCCAGAAGCTAAGTTAGTAAGCCAGTTGTTAGACTGGATCTATAGAGAAAAAACAAACAAACAGATAGACACAGTTGTGGGAAAAGTTAAAGAAAATACCCTAGTTAGGGAGGTAAGAAGGTTTATTTGAATTGTTGTTCTGTTTATAAGAATGATTTCAGTTATGTTGTCTGTCTATATTGTGCAGAATGTTTATCTGCCAGGTGACCAGTTGTTGTTTGTTGTGCATGATAAATGTTGAATGTCTAAAAGAAAAGTTTAGACTTTTTGAAAAAAGCGGCAGAAATTGAAGATATTGTTAATTGATTAGCAATGTCACTTTAAATCTTTACGACAGTGATTGAGTGAAATCGCGAAAGACGACACCACGTGATGTATACAGGAACAGGTACAGAGCGCTGATGCAGGAGGTTTTTAATAAAACTAGGTTCAATATATATATATATATATATATATATATATATATATATATATATATATATAATATTAATCGTTACTTTAAGAAATTAGGAATTAGCAATATTTAACATGAGAAACTAAATAAGCTGTCATTACCTGTAAACACGCAAGGCTCAGAGTGACGTTTCCAGTGACGCATAACGGAGGGAAATTCCCCTGAACTCTCCTCTTAAAGCGACAGCACCACCACACATGCGCACTAACACCACATCTGAAATATGTACACAGAAGTGCATCTCTATAGAAATTACGCAAACATCTAGTGTGTTAAATATAAAAAAACTTATAGCAAAATCACTTTCCTCTCCACAGTTTATTTTAACTATTAAATACAAACTATCAAAATAGGAAGATGTACATAAATCCATCACCTGTTTTAATCTATGCAAGCTAACAGCAAAACTAGCACAATAAGCAAACCAATAAGGGAAATATTAAATAGCAGTCATTTACTTCATTTCTTCTCTTCCTGTATGAGACCAGCCACGTGATACATGTTAACACAAGCCAAATGCATTCATCTAAAATAAAAGAAAACACCTAAGCTAGCTAATGTGACTACAGCTGGAGCTAAAGCAAAGCCTCTACGTAATGCAGTTGTGGTAGAAAATCTGAATGTTTTTATCTACTGACATGGACTCCTTCAGAAAGTTTTCCAGGCTTTTGACAGTCAGTTTCACCACTTCATTGTCCGTTCTTGCATTCAGCCCATAAGCCGCGTGGGCAGGGAACTTGCACTTTGCGCTGTTGGGGGCGTTTCTGTCATAGTTGGTGCAACAGTAGGCCGACCACATGTACTTTGGGATGGCCACCCTGGCCACTTCATTCCTTCGGATCATGTTCCCTGAAGGCGTCACTCCAGTTACAACATTAGCCGTGCCCCTGCAGTAGTTATTGAGCCGCATTCTGATCATGTTCTTGTGCTGAGCCCAGGGGCCGATATTGAACTCCCTGACTTGCGGTACAATGTTAGTAAGAGTGTAAGTGGCGGCTTTATCATTCGGGTTGGCTTGGTGCGGGTCCAGGTTCAGCTGACCTCTTTCGAAGGAGAACGCATAGATGTAGTCACTAAGAACGGCCTGCGTGTCCTCAAAGTTCTGGTGATAGTCACCCTGGGGAAAGGGCTGCATTTTGTCCTGGGCCAGCTGGGAAAAGAAGAAGTCCAAATGAAATACTTTCTCTAAAAGGAGGCTCGCTTTGAGATGGCTAGACTAGAAATGGAAGACAGGACACTCATTAAGGAGTCGATGGAGTCAAGAAGCTTCACAGAGATTCTTATTTCTCAAAAAAAAAGAAGAAAGAACAAAGAATTTCTCCATTTATGTTACCACTGGAATAACTTCAAATTATAATACTAATGGAAAAACATTAACATTTTGATTGTTGTATATTGTTTTTTGATTGTTAAATTAAATTGAATAAATAATTGAATATATATATATATATATATATATATATATATATATATATATATATATATATATATATATTCAATTATTTATTCAATTTAATTTAACAATCAAAGCAGTATAAAATAAACTAGGTGGCCAGTACATCTGCATGGCAATTCTGCTCCATTTTACAAACTTTTAGGAAAGGTCAGAAGAACTTATTGCTTCAACACTTTAGGACTAGAAGCCCTAGATTACAGTCCTTCAAAAGGGACTCCCTTTGGTAACAACATTGTGGCAACCCAGACATTTGTTTCAGACAATAATAAAACATGTTCAGGTCACTGTAAAAGTAATTTGATTTTTACTTGAGAAAGATAATTGCATCTTAAAAAGTTTTACTCCTCCTCCTCCTCCTCCTGCTACTACTACTACTACTACTAAAACACTATACCTGTGGCTCAAACATCCACAGCACATCGACACGCTTGGCCCCGTCAGATCGTTTGAAGGAGTACGCTGAGTAGACCGGGATGTGGTTGGCCGTGTCGTACAGGGTGGCGTAGTGGGGTCTGTCTACGAAGCGCTGGCAGATCCTTTTCAGGGAGTGGTCTTCTAGCCACAGGGGAGCTGAACTGCTCACAGTCATCAAATGTTGCCCTCATACTGGCTCTGACCACGGCAAGAGCATGGAGCCCCAGAAGCAGTGAAAACTCTGAGAAATTAAGTTGACTACCTCTTTCTTGTGATAAAGCACTGGCCCGGACTACTTGTGCTATAGGGTTGCATTGTTGGTGTCACGGACTATTATCACTCCTTGTTATGCATATCACATCTACCTGCTCCCCCCACCCCTAATGGCAGCCTTCTGGGCCACAGAAGATGATACAGACAAGGGTGTTAAAAGAAGCCAATTTTCGAATGCAAAAGAGCTCAGTCTTGACAACAGTGAAATGTTTGCATGTGTGGAATTAAATATATCAAACACTGCCATGCTGTTTATGGGAGTGTTCCTGATGTTAAACACGTACAGTGACATATTGTTGTATGACTAATCAAAATTAAGTATTTCTGGTCTTTCATATTCCAAGTGGGATACACTCTTTGTAAACCAAAATAATGACATTCACACGGGTAAGTATGTCGACAGAAGTAGTAGTAGTAGTTGTCTTTTATTAACCAGGATCCAGTTATGACAGCACAAGATACATAGTTTGTGGTGGAGAGTCTGTTGGAGGGACTCCCCAGTAACGCCAACTGAAAAGTCGAATAAATCCAGACAGAGAGATGCATTTCCAACCGAAAGGTTTTAATTACAAGCATCTGCTCAGAAGGGAATTGAGAGGCAATCTCAAGAGCAGACTTAGAAAAGTACAGGCACTTTCATGCAGCCAGACAGGAGAGAAAGATAAGAGGCCACATGTCTGTCCTGTGATGAGTGGAAGCTTGGTTTCTGCCTGACACTTCATTAGGAAAACCCATACACCGATCAGCCATAACATTATGACCACCTGCCTACTATTGTGTAGGTCATCCTTTTACTGCCAAAACAACCCTGACCCATCAAGGCATGGACTCCACTAGACCTCTGAAGGTGTGCTATGGTATCTGGCACCAAGACATTAGCAGCAGATCCTTTAAGTCCTGTAATTTGTGAGATGGGGCCTCCATGGAACGGACTTGTTTGACCAGCACATCCCACAGATGCTCGATTGGATTGAGATCTGGGGAATATGGAGGCCAAGTCAACACCTTGAACTCGTGATTCATCAGACCAGGCCACCTTCTTCCATTGCTCCGTGGTCCAGTTCTGATGCTCAAGTGCCCATTGTAGGCACTTTCGGCAGTGGACAGGGGTCAGCATGGGCACCCTGACTGGTGTGCAGCTATGCAGCCCCATACACAACAAACTGAGATGCACTGTGTCTTCTGACACCTTTCTATCAGAATCAGCATTCACTTTTTCAGCAATTTGAGCTACAGTAGCTCATCTGTTGGATCGGACCGGGCCAGCCTTCGCTCCCCACGTGCATCAATGAGCCTTGGCTGCCCATGACCCTGTTGCCAGTTCACCACTTTTCCTTCCTTGGACCACTTTTGATAGGTACTGACCATCAGTGTTAGGTCATAATGTTATGACTGATTGGTGTACAGTGGGGGAAAAAGGTATTTGATCCCCTGCTGATTTTGTAAGTTTGCCCACTGTCAAAGAAATGATCTTTTAACATTTAACATTTAGATTCCTGATTTTGCATTTATATTTATATTTAACAGTTACATTGATATTTAACATTTATATTTAGACAAAATATTTATTTCAAAGTTAGATGTTTTCTTTGCAAATCCCATATTTAGGATTTAGCTAAATATTACAAAAAAAACTAAATATTAATGAATGTAGAAAAAACAGCTTAATGAAAACAAGATTTAAGTAAAAAAACAAAATTTTACATTAGAACTGTACCATACATAGTACCATACCATAGTAAGACTGTGAGACGGTGACCTTGTTTACATAGACACACAGGGAAAGAAATACAGTCCTCTGACCGAACTATAACTGACCTAACAAACAAAATGTGGCTGAGTGAGGGATTACAGCAACCCATGGTTACAAACATCACTCCCAGGGGACCAGTGGAGGTATCAGTACATTTTCTCTGCTCAAAGGGGTTAAAAAAGACTCAAAAGGAATTTACTTTACAGTGGTTTGATCATTTGAATGAGCTGTAAACACTGAATCTGCTACTGTTTTTAAAGAATACGTGATTTGAATGTTTTCTTCATGGTTGATTTGCAAAATCACTGAGGGATCAGACTATCACTGTGGTCCTGTCACACTCAAGTTGAAGACTTCCAGAGCAAGAGACAGATTCACCACTGAGGGCATCTGAGGACACTAAGAGGTATTTTATATGTTTTTTGTATAGATTTGCGGTTGCTGAGTAGATATGGTAGTAGATATGGTATTGGTAGATACAATGATACAAATTGCCAAGTTTTTTGCAAGATAGCTGTAAGGTTTTTATACTCCTTTTATAAACATTTCTATAAATCACTATATCTATCTATATGCAATTGAAGTTGAGCTTTTCAATGTTTTTTTAGGTTCAAAAATCTGTGGATTGTCTTTTTACCAATTCAGTGCAAGTTATGTTTTCATGCTTGACACATTTCTTGCCATGTTCAATAAATAAATTCAGCGGTTTGATAATGGATTCATACATGTACATGGGAAATCAAAGAATGACATATTAGAAATATTTTAATAATGGTTTACTCAACTTTGTGTGTTTTATGTTATGTACAGGGTGCTGGACATTGTATGACCTTGTCTACCTGAAACATTCTCTTTTGCTCTCTCTCTATTTTTTTCTCTCTCTCTGTCTTTGAAATTGGTTTCATAAATCATGTCGTAGTTTTTCACTGTCAGTTACTGTCAATATTCATATTAACGATGTTCAAGTGATCTCTACAAAATTAATGCACACAATTTTATCTGAAACCATGGATCTCTCACTGGCACAAATGGTTATAATTGAAACTTGTATTCCTTATTTTAAACAATCCAATCAATTAGGATACTGCATTTTGGGATATCAATATTTCCTTCATGCACAGAAAATAACATAAACCAGAGGCATGATCTAGAATCAACATTCAGAGATCACATGAGTGGAAAACCTTCTTTTACATATATCCACAGTCACAGTCAGATCTGACTATGATTCTGTATAGATTGAAGACACTGATAAAACCAGACACTTTTGGATCAAAAGTGGATGAGAGACCAGTGCTCTGCCCACACTCCACACAGCGACAAGACACATTGACCAATACTCCACGGTTTGTGTTGTGTTGTTTTAGATTCTTTACAATTGCAATTCCACATTTACATCTGTGTTATCTTTCTCCATTCCACCCACAGGCATAATGAACACAGAAAGATGGGACTTTCTCTCTCTGAGTGAGTGCATTTTCAATCTCCCGTATAACACTCAAATAGAGGTATCTAATCCAGGTATTTTGTATGTAAACACATTTACATTTGAGGAGCTGTCCAAAGCATTCCCACTCCAGAAAATAGAATACTTATCTCTCACTTGAGTCAGTCCATTTCTCTTTATTAGATTATTATGAGTATTATGAGATTCACTAATTAATTGAAAATAAGTCTCAATGTTATTTATTTTGTCATAACCTAATGAGAATTATACCTTTTATTGTTGGTAGTATTAATGCTATTCAAAATATAGTCTATACTGTATAAATGTACAAATGCATCATATTTTACTCAAAGGCAATATCGTTTATAAAAACATTTACTGTTCACTACGGTTCTTCAAACCAACCAATCTATTTTGGTTTTACTCAGGTTTGCTGCTGTTCATTCTGAGGTGTAATACAGGTGAGTTGAGGTAATATTCAATTCATTATAAATGGTAACAAATACCACTTCTACATCTAGCCAGTTGGTTCCCAGTTTACCTTAAATTACTAATTTTGTTTACTAATAACACTAATTAGTTGTTGAATAAATATAAGCAACTCTATTTTATAATCCTGGCCACTTAATGCTGAAGGTTATTCTGGTGTTTCAAACAACCAATAAATTACTGATTTTAGTAAGTTAACCAATCAGAAAGAAAAGCTCGTAAATTATAATGGTAACATCAAGTCACCAGGAGACAGAATGCTGCCAATTCCTGAACTGCACATTTACTACTTGGATAATTGCTGACAAAATTGATTACTATTGACAATGAAAGGAAAACCTGACATTTATAGTACTTCAAGTAGCAATAGTTAATCTGTTATTGTACTAGACACAAACTAATAAGAGCAACAATCTCAAAATTGTACTTTGATGTTGTTATGCACCCCTTTATAAATTGAGGGTGACTGAGACAACCTGCTGGACTAGAGCTGTCCAGGACTACATTTGGACACCCTCATATATACCCTCAGATATAGTAACATCTTCCCAGACTGTATGCTTGTGAAATACTTCAGTGTTCTAGACTAATTAAATGCAATAGCCTTTTTTATTTTGTATTCCAGACCCACACCCGTGCTCCTCCTACATTAGTCTGAATGATTCGTGGCATAATATTGGCTATTCTAGATACGATTACTATGTCAGCTCCATCAAGGACAATGAGTGGTATCGCTTTGTTGGACCAGCGGGAGACATCCTCCACACAAAATGCATGGAGAATGAACACTGTGGTTCCCGATACCACTACTGGATAGACGGCTCTCACCCCCAAGAGTCAGAAGGCATCAAACAGGTGCAATTCTGCTTCTTTTATTACCAATACTGCTGCTATTACAGATATACTGGATATGTAAAGGCCTGCCAGGATGGATACTACATATACAAGATGGTTTCAACAGATTCATGTTACTATGGCTATTGTACCCGTGAGTATACATTATTACCAAATCTATTTATATTGATTATGGCATATTATACGTTTTATTATTATATTGATGATCATTATTTGAATTTAATAGGGGGGGGTTGCAGTATGTTTGAGGGCTTCCCAATCCTGGTCCAATCACTGCCACTCACAGAACTGGGAAGACTTGTTGAATTGTTTTTTCATCAAACAATAATTAAATTAATTGGGTAGTTAAGATTCTCAGGTGGAGCAAGAGATACTGTGGCCCCACAGGGCTGGGCCTGGGGACCAGTTCGCTCATGCTGAAATACTGAGAAGAATCATAGTTTTCACCACAAAATGTATGTATGTATGTATGTATGTCTGTAGGTATGCGTGTATCATTGTAATTATGTTGTTTATTTATGTTTTATATTTCTGTAGGCCATAGCAACTGTGCTGCATCAGTTTGTGGTCCAAATGCACAATATAGTGACAATAATGGAAGCTGCTACTGTGATCCTGGATACAAAATTCTCTCTCAAGTCAAGAAGTCGAGTAGCATCTGTGAGGGTGAGAATAGTATTTGTTATAAGATAAATAAATAAATAAACAAACAACTAAGAGAAAACTTCTTAGTTATCCATCGCATAGAAAGTGTCATCTGAGCGTTCCAGTCAGAGAGACTGCCGGGTCCTTTTCCTTTTTCGGGGCTTGCCCTCAGTCATTCCTCCCACTCCATTGGAATCCAGCTCCCGCGAGGGCCTTCCCACTCCCCTGGATAATTTCCCTTTGTTTTTTGGGCCCTGGCTTCTCTACCTGACTGTCTCATTGTAGCTCTGCTGTTGCCTTCCATCTCTCCCAAAGGCCTATGAGCTTGTCTGCCCTTTCCAGAATCTCCTTGACTGATGGTCTTTTTGAGAGATCCAGGAGATAGCAGTTGACCACGAGTCTTTCAACTACTCCCGTGACTGCCAGCAGTCAAGCAGCCTGGCAGCTCTCACAATTTGCAGAGCCTTGTTGCTGGCCTTCTAACTCACACTATTTCTATGTCTGCCTATGTTTGGGCCAAGCATCCACTTTGCAGAGCAGTCTCTCAGCCATAGTTCGGAAGCAGGAGACAAGATACATAATCGCGTTCAGGTTTAGGTAGCCAAATCTGGTTCTCAGTACAAACAAAGGCCGGTATCCAGTCAAACCATCAATAGCAATCACTGTTTGCTCTGCTCGAAACCTCTGCCAGCACCCACAATGCAATGTGTCTGAGGGTGTGTTGTTCTCCTATGTAATATACTTCAGGAGCGGGTTTCATGCCCTTCTTACACAGCGCCCTCCACAGACGACATCCCATACTGTCAACTTTGTTCCCACACCATCACAATTAGTAATAACTTAGGACAAAACTAAGGAAGATCAGGTCAATATAACTAAGCTGATGAAATACAGATCTCCATCATGACTTGACTGAGTAAAACAAAGAAAGTACAGATGCTATCGATGTCTTTTCTTCACGGATATTGACGAGTGTGCAAACAGCAACCTCTGTGGTCCCAATGCAAAGTGTACCAACATACCTGGGAATTACAGCTGTGCCTGTGACACTGGGTTTGTGGCCCCTACTACAGACACTACACAGATAAGCAGTTCAAACCCATGTAGAGGTAGTAATCTCTTTCATATAAATCAACAGTGTGGTTTCCTGATGTCAAAATAAGGGCTTACAGTGGCTGTTCATAGAAAGATGTAAACCATACATGTCACAGGCCTCTCTTACCAGTTTTCAAATGTTGTGTTCTGAAGTCTTTTGCAATAAATGTCTTGTTTTGTGTTTCTCCTTATTTTGATCAGTGGAACTTTCCTTGGACGAGAAAAGCTCGATTCAGTGCACTCCTTCTTCCTTTTCGTCTCTATTCTCTTCTTCTTCCTTCTTTTTTATTTTTTCTTCCTCTTTCTTATTATATTATTAATATAATATAATATAAAAACTACTTTTTTTTTCTTACATGTAATATCTTGTCACCAGGATGCTTGAAAACATAGACTAAAAGGTTGTGAAGATGTGGGTAATGTGGTGACAAAAGTCATAAATCTTGTAAGGAAGAAAGAAAAGAATCTAAGAAATCTAAGAAATCTAAGAAATCTTGTTATTTACCTCGCAGGACTTTGCATAGTTCCTGCACTATTGTCCCAGTGAAGTGAGTGTTCCTATCGCTGGAATTTTCCCTGGAATGTGAAATCTACATATAACATTATTTTTGCTACTGTTACTACTTCAGCCTTCCTACGGGATAGGTTTCAACCCATTTACATTATTACAAGTATATAATCATATCCACAACATTTAAGCTTTTGAACACAATCTATTTGCATATGAACTTTTGCAGGATTATGAGTTTGACAAATGTGGCAAGTTCTACAATATTGCTAAGCTGTTACTATAAAACCTGGGGCAAACCAATTTAAGACTAATGCACACATCCCCCCTTTGCCCATGTGGCCAACACATGCACCAGAAAAACCAGGGAAAGAGTGCTTGTGAGGCAACCAATGCATTAGCAGATGTTTGAGCTCTCTTATGGAAGGTGCAGTGGCCAGTTGCAATTTCCTGGAGCTTTTACAGTGCATCTCAAATTACATTTCATCCTGCCCCAGGTCATAAAAGTCAAACCCTAGTTTCAACCTACATAACAAATGTTTTAAGATAGCTAGCTTTGCTTTCTCATTATTTAATATACATTAATCATTCCACATCATAAACACTTTCTAGTTTACTTCTCCCGGCTTTGTATTCCTATTTTGCAAAACCGTTTTTAGGTGCTCAAGTCTATCTGAATCAAAAGTCCCATCTTCTGGAAACCTTAACTTTCTGTCACCTCGCGCACATCTTCACTCCATAGTGATCATACATGTACCTGACACATGTACCTTTGGGTGGCGGGTCACCCGTGTTACTGGAGCCGTTACCACCCATTTTCTATGTAACGTTTTGTACACAACTACCAAGACATACAAGCACACAAAATAATAACAAAATGACAGGGGGAAAAAGAAAAAAAGTAAAAAAGAAATATAAATATAACAAAACACAAATTAAAATAAATCCTATATCCGAATAATAACAAACATGTTTTTCAATATGTTTGCATTGATATAACATGTATATAACTTAATGACGTTTCTTCATTTACCATACCATTTATGGTTCTATAAAACACGTGCTTTTATATTATCACCGGTGTATCAGATATTGAACAATTAATTAGCGCTCTTTTTTTTTTTTTCTAATAGTAGGTCAAACCTGCCCTGCAGTTTTATAGACACACTTTTGTCTGCGGGAACCCAAACAGGAAGACACAGTCCTATTTCTTCACAAACAAGAAGACACAGTCAAGTCTATGGTAACCCTAAGAAACTTTGTTTCTTAACAAGCAAGAAAACACTTCCTGCCTCAAGTACTTGATGTAAGACAAGCAACAACGTT
This sequence comes from Amia ocellicauda, assembly GCF_036373705.1. Classification (NCBI taxonomy): domain Eukaryota; kingdom Metazoa; phylum Chordata; class Actinopteri; order Amiiformes; family Amiidae; genus Amia; species Amia ocellicauda. The sequence goes on from NC_089863.1 coordinate 8,689,149, forward strand.
GAATTAAAATATAGATCGCGTTACCTGATCGTCAGAGGGCCAGGCGAGCAGACAAGTGAAAGCAAAGCGCGGCAGTAGGGAATTTTTCAAAAAGGTTCCCTTACCTTTTTCTATTTAGCCGGTGCGGTTTTGCTGGTCACTGGTCTGGCCACTCCGGTCCTCTCCGTCAGGGTTAGCGATCCCATCCTCGTCGCCATGTAATGTGGAAGAACAATCATCTTCAATCAGGTTGGAACGTTCGTTGCAATGCCTTTAATACACGCAGCGTGGAGAGGAACAGTGAATCAAGAAGATCCCAAAGTCAGAGGCTTTTATACACAAAAAACAAATATCTGGTTACAATCACAAAGTCATTACTATATTATCTTAGAGAGTTAGCTAAGCAGAATATATATCATTATAAGACAGAGTTCATAGGTCAACACATGGATTAGGGAGCAGGCACTTCAATCATACTGTTTGACATTGTCTCCAAGATTCTCATCGTAAATAACAAACAGAAATCAAACTACCTTCTGGCCTGTCCTTCTGGCTTGACCTTATCTTTCTTAAGTATACAAGAGAGTAAAATAGATATGAGGGAAAGAATTCTAACTTTCCTTCCACAATAGCACAGTCTCTATATAAATTGAATTTGTATGAAAATTCCCTTAGTAGTTAAGTAAAATTCAAGGAATAAGACTCTAAAATATAATACGTTGCATGCAACGTTGTGGTGCCGAAGTTGTACCTGCAGCTTTAGGATGTTATTCAATATTTGTGGACTTGGCATGTTTCAGCTGTTAAAGGTTCTTTTGCAAATATTGTTTTCTTATTTTATCAGCACATGAAGAGTTTTTTTTATCTGAAAAGTAGTAATGAAATTGCAGATTGTTACCATCTGTTGATTATTTATATGCCTCAAAATTGATTGGTTGATGGCAGCCATTTTGTTACTTATCACTTTTATTTATGTTTTGAGCATTATTTTGTCTGTATTAGGCTTTAAAATGTAATCAGTCTTATATTCTCCCATACCAAAATACTGCAACAGATACAAAGTACATAGAGATACAGACTATAGCAGAAGTTGGTATGCCTTCTTGTGGTAATTTTATTTATATTTATTGCACTTACATGCTTTGCGCAAATGTGAGAAGATGGTGCCAGGGCTACATTTACAGAATTTCACTTAAATTGGCCAAATGGACACAGACAAACGCAATATGGAATCCAAACCATGTGACTAACCGACTTCTCTTCAACAATCGTAAATCGACATCATCATGTGACTTTATGTAACAACTTTCAGGGCTATGCAATAAGCAGTTTCGAAGAAGAATGATGAAAATGGTCAATAGTTCTCGTAAAATACAACATGGCGGCCAATTCATGTTTGTTGCAGTCTTTTGATACGTTTTTCCAGGATGAATTCTAAGCTTGTCTCAATGCATCTATTTCACCTCCATGATTTTGAGGGGACAATAAAAGTCATTCAGAGACTATAAACTGGTCCTTCCCTGTATTTTCATGAACATGACATTATTATTATTATTTATTTTTATTTTTTATTTTTTTTCTTGGCAGACACCCTTATCCAGGGCAACTTACAACATAAGGAATCTACACACCTATGCTGTGGGCGTCTGCAAAACCCTTTTGAAGGAAGCACAATGGTTGCCACTAGTTACCTATGCATGTTAAACATAATTTCACTGTGATAATACCACAGTATACAGGTGTACCCATAATGCACTGCTGCATACCAGCTCTTAGTTTTCATGTTGAATGTTGTTTTCAGCCTCTCAATTTAATCTACATCAAAAACAACAGCAGACCATACAGACAGATAGATAGATATATAGACAGACAGGGAATACAATAAGATGATAGTTGATAACCAAGAAGGGAGTAATAGAAAAGTTTTAAAAAACATGCTTTTGGTTTTAAACTTTACCGATTGCAAATCCTTGCAATATTAGCTAATTTCTTAAAGTCGGATAATATACTGTATTTTTTTAATATAAACTAAACAATACTTAAGCCAAATAAACACACTAACAATAAATACCTTGTCCTAGCCAATTGAACACGTATATCCATTTAAATACAAACATCACGAAACTACGTACAATCTGAATCCTAAAGGCATCGTCATACAAAAACACCAAGAACTTCAACCTGGGCATGTGTCATGTAAATTATGCTAATTGTATTAGGAGCAGTATGTTTCCAGCAGCTCTCAGTGTTGCCGACTCAATCGCAGTTATCATTCAAATATACAGATGTTTGTGTCAACACCACACTGTGTTTAGAATTACAGGACATCTTCCTAAAAAAATGGACAAGGGTTCAAAGCACAGAAAAGTACCGGACAGTCCGGTAAAATAACGGCTCGGTGGCAACCCTTTTGAGATCTCAGTCCACTAGAATCTGTATAATTTTTTTGTGGCTGAAATAGGATTTACAAAATTCTGCAAATATATCATTTGTATAGATGTACAGCTGAATTCACATTATTTGTTAAACTACATGAAGCACAGAACAACAAATGAAGTACGTGAGAATCACAGGTGTGGTAATGGGCTGGTGTGTAGGAGGGACACCACTAGGAGGCACTACAGTACTCTAATTGTTCAGATGGGATCAAGGTAGTACATTAGGTTACAGCTATAATCATATCTGTTTATTACAAGACTTTACAACCATGTATATAGACGTAGGCCACACAATATTATGTTTTATAGTTTCTAATCTAATCTCATACTCCTAATTACATTTACATTACGATCACAAGTGCTGACATTTGCGTCATTTCATGTCTTGCACACCTGCAAACACAATGGTAAGTTTGAAAGTAATGCAAACATATAGGCACTGAGCAGATATAGAAAATAAATGACTTACTCAATGACATATTTGCTCCAGTTAATACCCAGCTGTATAAACGGGTACAATTTGGTATATTGTAACACCCTGGACTAATAATGTTATTATAGTAATAATGAAAACCTACATTTTCAAAATAAGTGTTATTGTGTTATTTGAAGATGGCCGTTTCCTACATAACATTTTGATTAAAGCTACATACTAAATAATATCAAAGGAACACAAACTTCACGTACATATTTATAATGATTCATAACTTCATATCTGAGCAAAATGATGGAATGCATTCACAGATCAACTAATTATACAGTTAGACTTTTGCACTGATATTTGCTTCTGACAAAGAGCAACGATCACAAAACAATATCTGCTGGAACAGAATTCAGGTTGTCTTAAAAAGCTATAATATGTGCAATAACTTCATGTCAACTCACATTGTCTTCTGATTCTTCTTAATACTTAGTCCTTCTGTCAATCACAGGAAAACATTGTATTGTTCTGAATTGAAACAAATGAGCTTTCTCATTATATAGGATAAATATATTAGTGTTATTTAGATGTTAATGTTTAGTCTTACTTTAACTTCCTACAAACACTAGTGATGCTACTAAAGGTTTCACTGATTATGCTGATTGACTGACTAAAAATTATAACTTTGATGAAATTCAAATAAAGTGACTTGTGTTTTCCTCCACTTTGATCAACACTTGTCCAGATGTTTCTGAACAAAAGCAGTTAAACAGGACTTGCAATTAAGAATTGTTTTGAGATGATTAAACAAGTAAGTAAAAGATATTTTAAAAGGTGTGGAAGTTGAATGAGTTGAACTCCAGATAAAAAATAAACACCTTCTGATGCACAACTGTGATTCTCTGACAGATATTAATGAGTGTGCTCTATCCATCTGTGTGCCACATGCACAATGTATCAATACATTTGGGAGTTATCTCTGCCCCAGTGATACTGGATTCAAGGTCTCAACAACAGAAGCAAACAAAATCCAATGTGACAGTAAGACTTGTTTTGTCATGTAAGTAGTTCTCATGATTTGAAAGAGAAGACTTGTTTATCTAAAGAATGGAAGTCAAACCACTCAGGAGTGCTACTCAGGACTCTTTTTAAACCAGTCAAACACTTTGTTTCTCTCCAAAAAAGTGTGGCTTATCCCTGTAATAATTGACACTAGGTTAAGATTAAACAATTCCATTGCAGAGTAGTGGGCAGGTCTCTGGACTCCTGAGCAGAGGTTTGTGGTTTCAATCCCAGGTGGGTGACACTGCTGTTGTACCCTTGAGCAAGGTACTGTACATAGATTGCTCCAGTAAAAACCCAGCTGTATAACTGGGCAATTGTCTGTTAAAATAATGTGATGTATTGTAACAATTCTAAGATTGCCCTGGACAGGGGTGTCTCCTTAGCAATATAATACAAATCTGGATATATCACATAGTAACCTTTTTTATCTTATCACTAGTGGCATGTCATTAACACTTTGTAAACTAAAATTGTAAGTTATAATTCTCTGTTAAGAACTTGAAATATGTAAATATTCTGTAAGGGAAATGTGATTTCATGCTATAGCCTCAGCAATGATTTACAAAGAGATTATATTTTCAATGATCTTATTTTTCTTTCCTGGAATAGTGTGATCAGTTAATTACTTAAAGATAATAATGTATTTCATCCACTCCAGGTTGTAATTAAAATATGAAAAGAGATCACGAGTGGAACATTTGAATGATTTCTAGGTTCGTGTTTAATCTAAACTGAACTACAGCTAGTTAGACAGATACCTGGTGCAGCGTTAGCAACTTTAGACTCTTCGACTCAACTGAGTGCCATGCAGTTTGGTAAAACTGAAGCACTGGCCCTCGCACAGAGTGATAATGGTCTTGATTCTCTGCAGACATCGATGAGTGTCAAGACCCCTCTGTCTGTGGTCCATATGCACAGTGTAATAACACCGCTGGAAGTTATAAGTGTTCCTGCGAAAGTGGCTACCGTCCCCCCAAGGGAGTCAAGCTAACCAACAGTTCATTCCCCTGTGAAGGTAAGTGAACTGGACTGAACAAGTCAAATTGTTACAAGAAACGTCTGACCTCTGTGATTGCCAACAAGGGTTTTGCCACCAAGGACTAAGTCGAAGGGGTCAAATACTTATTTCCCTCAATAATATGCAAATCAATTTATAACTTTTTTGAAATGCGTTTTTCTGGAATTTTTTGTTGTTATTCTGTCTCTCACTGTTAAAATACACCTACCATTAAAATTATAGACTGATCATTTCTTTGTCAGTGGGCAAACATACAAAATCAGCAGGGGATCAAATACTTTTTTCCCTCACTGTATATGGATCTCTAAGAGATATTGGTAGATTGTTAAAGAAACATCAGTCCCTATCAATCATCAGTCACTGACCACCTTCAAAACATGTTAACTTCGTCAAATTAATCCCAGTAATTGAATCTATTAAGTGGATAACAGTTTGGATATATAAAAAGAAAAGGAAAGCTGAAGAAACCGTACATCAAAACGTACTTGGGCACAACTCCATAATTTGCAATTTGCATGTGGGTCAATGTGTGGATTTCAGGTCTAGACCTGAAAGTTATACAGAATTTGCTCCCGTTAATGTGCTTATATTTCATTTGAATGGGCATTTTAGCTATTCTCTTTGCCTTGTGATCCATAACGTTGGGACAATGATAAGCTTTTAGAAGGAGTTTAGGCTGATGGCAGCCTCAGACATTTGAATAGGCAAGAAGCATTGTAGCCTGTAGATTTGAATGGACAATTTTTTGTAATTTACAAGAAACTTTCCTTAGTCAAATTAATTTCCCTGCCTTTGTTTGCAAAGTCTGCATGGATGATCAAACTGGAGTGTAAACAGGTATATTTGTGAGTTAAATCATGTCAGGTGGTTGTTGGAGTCTGAGAACAGACCAAAAGAATAGCACAACACTTTCTTTACTGTTAATTTTACAATGGCTGATGTCTTGCAGTTTTTCTTCCATAATGAGTGATAAAGCCAATATGTCTCATGTTCTGTTGAGTCATCTCACCTGTCATTGATTAATATCAAAAAGATACCAGGGGTAACAGGTTTGTACTTATGGCAAAAAAGAAGAATAAAATCCTGAAGTTGCAAGGGGAGTAGAAATGAAGCATATTTAATTATACACACCTGGGAGAAATGGAGGCACAAGCGATGTTGTGATGTTCCTGGCACCTGATGAAATGAATAATAAAAAGTATTTTAAGAGTCTAGTTTTTTGGTTGAGCTTGGCTGGTATTGATGTTGAGTTGTAAGGTTCAGAGATCCGACCCCCTAAGAAGTCAGGGAGACGTTTATCCCTCTATCTGACCTTGCAGTAGCTACAGACCCCCAGTGAAACCCCCCAGACCCTACAGTGAAAATCAGCTAGTTACAATGTCAATTAATACAAACTCTACCTGTGAGAAACAACACTGGTTACCTCAAATGTGTTAATGGGAGTCATTACCTCGCTTTATGTGAGTGGTTGGATAATTACCCAATGTTAACTATGTAGTTATAAAGTGAGCTAACTAGGACTTATCTGTTTTATTATTTAGAATTTTCTGATTTATTTCTTCCTGATTTTCTATTTTTTTTTCCTTTCTTTTTTTAAGCTATGAACTATACACATTAATGTATTTTATGTTTTAACTTACTGACTAATTTCTGCATTGTACGCAATATCGTCCTGTTGTGATCAGTGTATAAATATACTTTAATAAACTTGGGGTTCACTTCTGTCCTCAACGCCAACTTTTAAAACTAACTAACATCATCATATCGTCGGCTTTAGCACATTTTATTAATGTATTTTTTTTATTCTTTGTTTTGGCCGTTCAGAGTAAAATATATATATTAGCACAAAATATATATACTATAAAAACAAATTGAAGGTCTCTACCCAAGTCATCCACCCCAAGTCCAAGTTGAGTCATTCCCAAATCGTCAAAGTCAAAGGCAGCTAAGCTAACTCAAATCTGACTTGAGTCAAGTCATATGACTCAAGTCACCCATCTCTGCTAGGTAGCCATTTGTCCCAGTTTTTCCACATATTGTCCTACATAACATAATCTAGCAATACATTTAATATTTTTTCTTTGGCCAGGTTTTTTTATGCACATTTATTTGTCTATGCAGAATAAATCGAGCGATCTATCTACATATCTATGCAAGACTCGCAAAATCGCTAGCCCGACGTCCCGGGCCTATAGTGTTTTCCAGTCGGGCTACCAAAATGCATCACCGGCCTGCCCAACGTGCTCTCTGAAATAGTATAATCAAATTCCTCCCTTGATTAACGTTATTCACTGTCTTGTCTTGTTATTTTAAGGAACAATATGATCGTGGAAGTTTTTGATCATGCAGATTGGTCCGCAGTGAAGTTGAGCTTCAAGCCATGTATCGACTGCGCAGCGGCACGCAATGAGGTCCGGCCTCGGACCGATTTCTTTGCTAAAAGTCGGTGACCAGAGCAACGAGCAAGTGCGGTGCGGGGGCGGGGTTTCCTCCGGTAAGAGCAGGGGGGGGGGGGGTTTGGTGCTGATGGTGTTTTCCCCGATAAGAGCACGGGGGGGGTAGGCGGGCGGTGTTTTCTCCGGTAAGAGTGCAGGGGGGAAATTCAATGTGGACAAGTGCAAGGTAATACACGCAGGTAACAAAAATGTCCACTATAATTGCACTATGGGAGGAATAGAACTAGATGAAGTAACGCATGAGAAAGACCTTGGAGTCTATGTGGACTCCTCACTTTCTCCATCCAAACAATGTGGGGAAGCAATAAAAAAGGCAAACAGGATGTTAGGGTATATTGTCAAAAGTGTAGAATTGAGAACAAGGGCAGTGATGTTCAGACTGTACAATGCACTAGTTAGAGCTCATCTGGATACTGTGTGCAGTTCTGGGCTCCACACTTCAAGAAAGATATCGCTGCTCTAGAGGCAGTTCAGAGGAGAGCAACCAGACTTATTCCAGGTCTGAAGGGAAAGTCCTACTGAGAGACTGAGGACCTGAACCTTTTCACCCTGGAACAGAGGAGACTACGTGGGGACTTGATCCAAGTCTTCATAATCATGAAAGGCATCGACCACATCAAACCAGAGGAGCTTTTCCAGATCAGCAGGGACACACGCACCCGGGGACACAAATGGAAATTGGGCTTCAAGGTATTCAAGACAGAAAACAGGAGACACTTCTTTACACAGATAGTCGTCACAATCTGGAATAAACTCCACAGCGATGTGGTAGAAGCTGAAAGTTTGGAAAAATTTTAAAATAGACTGGATAGGATCCTTAGATCACTTATATATTAATGGACACCAAACGAGCATGATGGGTCGAATTGACTCCTCTCGTTTGTAAACTTTCTTATGTTCTTATGTTCTGCCAGGCAGCACAGAAAATTTTGGTCACATTCATTCATAAAACTTTTGTTATTTGGGCTAGTAAAATTCATTTCGGGCTACCAAAATCTGAAGAGTGCCTGCCCGAAGGGCTACCAGAGATTTTAAAATTTTGCGAGCCCTGCTATGAAACCATGATGTACGTTAACCCACAGTCTTATAACATAATGGATAAGAAATCACTGAGGACTCGTGCCCTGTGGATGGGGGCATTGTCATCCTGGAAGAGACCACTCCCATTAGGATAGAAATGTTTCACCATAGGATAAAGGTGATCACTCAGAATAACTCTGTCATGATTTGCAGTGACCCTTCCCTCTATGGGCACAAGTGGACTCAAACAATGCCAGGAAAATACTCCCTGCAGCATAACAGAGCCTCCGAACCCCCTCACTGTAGGGGTCCAGCAGTCCGGCCTGTACTGTTCTCTTGGTGTCACCACACATGCACTCGCCCACTTGTCCAGAATATGAGCCAGTTGAGCGTCTTTTTGACTGAAGCTCCTGCCATTCGTTCCCCAGTAATGACCCCTCTTTCAAAGTCACTTAGATCCTTTCCTCTTGCCATCTTGATCCAAAATCAAGGTCAACTGGGCCTGCACAGCATTATTAATCATGTCATAGAGCATGATAGGATGTTAATTGCTTAATTGTATCATGCAGTGCACCTGTTTGGAGGCATCTGCATTCGTTATGTTCCTCCACTCATTTATTCAGGTTTTTCCTTTAATTTGTCACCCATCTGTAGATTATAATATGGCTGTGGTTTTGGAGTTTTATTAAGTGTGCGAGTTCTATATTTTGACTTATCTATTTTTGACTGGCACCTTATACATTTTGGTGTGAGTGTGTTTATTATTTTTTGACAATTATAATTGTTCCCTGGAATTTAGAATTTGTGATTATGTACTGATCAATCATGAAACAGATGCAAATCATCACAGATATTGAAATACATTCAATATGTGTTTTTTGTTATGGAAAACATTATAGAACAGAGTGGTTAGTAGTCAAGAAGAAAGGTTCAAGAAAATGTAAGTTTTTAATATATTATTGCATGTTGCTTAGTGTGACATCTCTAAGGCTCTGGTTAGTATTTAAGTAATTTTTTCTCATTTTAAACTGGCTAAAATATGTATTTTACTAATTGATGCTCAAATTTCCAAAGTTCATTTACTAAACAGATCGACTGTTAAGGTACTAAAGCCAAGCACATAGAACAACTGGAAATCTTTGTCAATGTGCATTTTGTTTCTGCTGGAGTACAACAACAGCGGTCCCCTTGCTCCATGGCATACACAGCCAGAGCGGGCCACAGACCTGCACAGGGCTGTCAGTAAATCCAGAAGCAGCTCGCATGGGTGCTCGACTGGAAGGCATAGTCCGGTGGAAGGGAAGACACGGTTCATTAGCTCCCTCAGGATGCACTTAACAGGGGCAGACTGGGAGAGGAAAAATGCCATAGGCTACTACGGCTCGACTGCAGCCAAGACTGGGTTCCCAATGGAAGGGACTATAGAACCGGGCAAATGTAAGTGGCGAAGCCCAAGCTGCAGCCACAGAAATGTCTGCCAAGGGGGCGCCTTGAAAAAGGGCCCAAGATGTGGCTAAGCCTCGAGTCGAGTGGGCCACCAGGTGTTCAGGCACCGGGGTCCTGGGTGGACTCATAGGCCATGGTAATGGTGTCCACAATCCAATGCGAGAGGCACTGCTTTGAAAGCGCCTGGCCCTGTGTCCGCACTCCATAAGACACAAACAGTTGGCCTGACCCTTCGAATGTCCTTAGTGCGTTCCAAATAGCACCTGAGGTCCCGCACAGAGCAGAGTGGGTGAAGTCGACTCTCTTGCTTTGAAGCAAAGGGAGGAGAATGAAAAGCCATGAACTCAATAGGCCTGTTGACATGGCATGGAGACAGCACTTTCAGGAGGAATGCAGGGTTAGGCCGCAGCGTGACCCTGGAGCCATCTCCCACAAAACGAACACACGGTGGGTATACGGACAGGGCGTGTAACTCACTCACGTGATTTCCAGAGGTAAGTGCCAGCAAAAACGCAGTCTTGACACCAGCTTCAGCTCAGCTCAGTTCAGTGGCTCAAATGGGGCTTGGAAAAGTGCGTCCAGCAATACATCAAGACGCCATGTGGGCAGTGAAGTAAATAAAAACTGCACAGCCAGGAAATGACACCCAGGGGGCTCGCCATCAATCCGGACATGACATGTGGAGATGGCCGCCAGAGCTTGGACGGGGACTTGCCCTGTTGCAACATCTCTTGTAAAAACTGTAATATGACCCCAATGGGACAGTGAATTGGGTCTTGACTGCTGGCTTAGCACCAGGTGCTAAACGTCCGCCAGCGGTAAGAATACTGCGACCTCATAGAGGGAGCTCTCGCCGACTGAATACTGGCTACTACCGCGTCTGACAGACCGCAGGCAATCAGTCGCTGCTGCTCAGGGTCCAGGCCCAGAGCTGGAGGAGGCCTGGTTTGGGGTGCCAAAGCATGCCCTGCACCTGGGACAACAAGTCTGCTCTCACTGGGAGCTGCCAAGGCTCTCCATAGAGGAGGGTGATTAGGTCTGGGAACCAGAATCTGCGAGACCACCAAGGGGCTATCAGCAGAAATGTTGCTCGTTCTCTCCTGACCTTCTCCTGGACCACCAGGAGAAGGGGGAACGGTGGGAATGCATAAAGGAGACAGCGTGGCCATGTGTGGGCTAGGGTTATTGAGGGGTCTTGGATGGAGAACCTTGCATGTCCTCGAAGTTCTGGGATAGTCACTCGGGGGAAAGGGCTGCATTTCACTCCTCCTGCAACACCAAATGAAACACTTTCTGTAAAAGGAGGCTCGCTCTGAGATTGAGAGACAACTAGAAATGGAGGACAAGACACTAATTCAGGAGTCAATTGAGTCAAGAAGCTTCACAGAGATTATTATTTTTCAAAAGAAAGGAAGAAAGAAAGATGAGGGTCCAAAGCACAAAAACAAGTGTTCAAATTATCATATTTTATTCAATAGTATATACATTCATGGAAAAACACATATTATTATTATTATTATGATCATTATGTATTCAATTTAACTTTTTTAACAAAAAAGCAAAATCAAAGCAATTTCAAAAAAATTACGTGGCCAGTATATCTGCATGCAATTCTGCTCTGTTTGATACATTTTTAAGGAAGGTCAAAGGTTCAAGCTCAAAGTAAAACTTTAGAATTAGGAGCCAATTAATGATTTGCTGCCAACAAGAATGGGTGAAGATAAAGAATTATACACATCTGTTACCTGCATTTCCTCACATACCAAATAAACTTCTACTACACTTTTGTACAAACCAGGCTACAATTTCGACAAATGAGAGGCGATCTCAAGAGCAGTCTTAGAAAAGTTACAAAGTACAGGCACTTTCATGCAGACCAGACAGGAGAGAAAGATAAGAGGCCACATGTCTGTCCTGTGATGAGTGCAAGTTCGGTTTCTGCCTGACACCTCGTTAGGAAAACCCATATATGGCTAAACCAGGGACGATTAAGGCATACGTAATGTTTAATATTAGGGGGGATTGTATGATGTATCAAGCCCAAATTACTGGTGAAAACTGGTTCTTATCTGACTGTTCTACTGGCTATCAGGGCTGAACGATATGGGGCACCAAATGCAAACCAGCATTCACTTTTTTCAAGTGTGTTTTTTCCACATTAATAAATATTTCATTTTTATAAACAAATACTTAAAGAGATGTTAAATTTCCATTTTTGAAAAATAAATAGTCATCGTTTGATTAAATGTTTAGCTAAATCCTAAGTATGGGCTTTCCAAACTATACATTTAACTTTAAAATTAAGACTTAAGTAGTGATAATGGTTCTTTATGTCAAAGTGACAGCCGGAAGTCCCACCCTCCCTACGTACAATAGATGGGAAGGCCCACCTCACCTTCCGTGACCCTCCCTGTCAGCCATCTTGGATGGCAGCCATTTGTAACGTCATAGGTCATCTTGAATAGCGGCCATCTTGGATGGTGGCCATCTTGTAAAGTCATAGGTCATCTTGGATGGCAGCAGCCTGTTTTAGTAAATTAAAAAATAAGTTTTATATATATATATATATATTAGGTTATATTGTTTAATGATACTGTTTTAGTAAATTAAAAAATAAAAGTTTTAAATACTTATATATTAGGTTATATTGTTTTATGATACTGTTTAAGTAAATAAAAAGAGACTATATATATTAGGTTATAATGTTGTATGATACTGTTTTAGTAAATTAAAAAATAAAAGTTTTAAATACATATATATTAGGTTATATTGTTTTATGATACTGTTTTAGTAAATAAAAAAGAATAAGAAAAAATATATATATTTTATTTTAGGTTATAATGTTTAATGATTCGTTTTAGTAAATTAAAAAATAAACATTTTATATATATTAGGTTATATTGTATACATTTGAGAAAAATAAAAGTTGTAAATACACATATATATTTTATTTTAGATTATAATGTTTGATTATACTGTTTTAGTAAATTAAAAAAATAAGAAAAATATACATTTTTTATATATTTAAGGTTATATTGTTTTATGATACTGTTTTAGTAAATTAAAAAAGAAAAATGAATATTTACCCAGAGTGGGATTTGAACCCACATGGACATACGTCCATGTGTTTTTAGTTTATATGTTTTATGATTAAGGCTTAGGATGATACTGTGTTGGCAAAATAAAAAGGTAAGAAAAAATCAATTAAGAAATGTATAGACTTACATATATTGCATGTCATTACATACATATTTAAGCAAACACAGATAAACACACATGCCTATATCTCTTTAGTTTATATTTATCAAAAGACACTAAAGTCAAATACACCACTTTTCTTAGCGAACAACAGTGAAATGTATAGAATTATATCTGTACATTTTGATCAGCCCTGTACTTTGTTACATTATGTTAATTATATTTGTTACATTAGTGAATGCTCAAACATAGCCTTAACATGTATCATATTTAAGAATATACTGCATTTATTTTCATTACACATACATACATATATGTATATATACATATATACATATATATGCAAACACACACACACACACACACATATATAATAATACAAATTTTTTGTTTTATTTATCAATAGACACTAAAGACTAGTGAAGCACAGAGAGAGACTCAGTGAAGCACTATTTGTGAGTACTCATATGTATAAAATTATATACATGTATATATAATATAATTTGTGCTCAAATGTATAGAATTAATAAAATACACAAACACACACACACAATGGTGACTTTTATTGTGACAAACAAGCATTTTACAACATGGAACATAGTCAGAAGTAGAAAAAAGATACTCCAAAAAATGTTGTACAGATAATTAATTAATTTCTGGTTCACAACACCAACATTGGACAGAAAGAAACACTGACCTGTACGGAGTAATGTCATTCCATTACATTTCCAGCATATTCCATATATATTCTATTAAGTCTTTCACTGTTGGCTTCTTTTTCAAAGTTATGCCTGATTCTGGCAACAAAGTATATCAGGTATCTACTGTAAATAAAGTGAGAAACACTTAAGTTTCTATTCCTTTGGAAATACTTTATTTTTCAAACCTACAAATACATGGTGACAACTGCAAGCAAGAAACACATACAAAACACAGAAATAGGGACCACATTGCAAGGATATAATATTCACAAAAGGTATTTTACTGCAAATTTCAAGTTTTGTAAAATTATATATATATATATATAATGTCTAGGAGTAATCTGCAAACTACATAGTGAAAATGCAATCAGTCTTTAACACACACAGCAGACTGAAATAAGCACAATGTCATATTTATATGACAGGAAACTCCATTCTACTAAACCCTGAAACTCTGAAAAATAACTACAAACTCTATGTTTTGTAAAATGGCTTATTTCACAGACACAGAAACAAATAGGCTCACCCTCAACATAGTCCAAAGTATGATGTAAACTTACAGGTTTACCTGTAGCACAGGGGTATTATTAATCTATTCATGCAACTTTTAGACACTTGTACAGAGCCAACAACAGCATTGAGAGCGGGTAGCAGGGCTTAGACAATGCTGTGCGCTGGGGTTTAAAATGACTCTGTAGGCCAGGGCTTCAAAACCCCTTTTTAACATTGTCCAATTAGCCTCCAACCCCTAAAATGCTAAGACATGTTTTTTGTATCATATGTATTACTGTTGTATTACTATGTACATTAATGTGGTTTATACTTTTGATTTAATTTGACATAATTATCATATTTTTAAGTACAAATTAATAAATACAAATAACTACTATATAATAATAGTAACAATAATGCAAAAACATATTAATATTTACTTACAAAATAATATATATAAAATAACAATATAATAATAATAATAATAATAATAATAATAATAATAATAATTTTAAAACATATTAAACAAAACTCACCCTGACTTTGTCACAACCGCAGGATGGGGAACCTCTGCTGTAGACCCTCATCCACTCTGTCAAGAGTTTGTAGGTGACTTGTAACACAAGTGCAGAAGCATGAAAACTCAGTCTTGGTGGGGTGTTTCTGTCCAGTGGTCTGATCTGATACAACTTTCTACTACATTTCATATTCTATTAAAATTAGAACAAATGAGTAGTTCATAAAAAAAAGTGTTAAATCTACTCCTCTTATGAGTGTCTCTACAGCCCCTCATTGCTCCCTTGCATTACAGAGCATGACACGTGCTCTTCACATTGAAATTCACATTCATGTTGATGTAGGACTCGTCAAC
This sequence comes from Amia ocellicauda, assembly GCF_036373705.1. Lineage (NCBI taxonomy): Eukaryota > Metazoa > Chordata > Actinopteri > Amiiformes > Amiidae > Amia > Amia ocellicauda. The sequence goes on from NC_089863.1 coordinate 8,704,254, forward strand.
AGAAAACTGTACAATAATACATGAAATACGTAAACAATACAAACATTAAGAAAATAATCCACTTTCAATCTGACATTTCACAGTATATACATTAAATCAATTTGAATTACCTCATGGCTTTCCTCAGGCTCGGAGCCAGGCCCGGTCTTGCCATCAGCGTCAGAAGCTGAGCGCTCTGTGTAAGATTCAGAGTATCGTTCAGCTGTGAGCGGTGGAGAGGGGAAAGGGAGATGCAGAGCAGGCAGGGTGTCTGTGAGACGGGTCTCTATCCTGCTTGTCCTGCAGAGCCTCTCTTATCTGAAATGGCACTGGACACACCCAAAGCAGCAACGCCCCCAGACAGCAGCTCCTTAAGAGAGGACACTGTCAAATTTAACATTCAATAAAAGTCCACTGTTTTGACCATTTTCAGTTGAATTAATCCTCAGCATCAAATGCATTGAGACCGTACACAGCTTCCAGATGACTTGTACTTTAAGATATGTTGTATATTTAGGCTACCCTGTTATTGCTTGAATAAAATGTTATTTCATGAGAGCAGTAAGAAAAAGGGGGAACAAAGATATATAATTGAATGAATCATTTTAAGCACTCTTGCTATTAGAAATAACTAAGATGAAGGCCTAAACTGGCTATCTACTAACTGTTTAAAAAGAGAAATGGTTTTCTGTGAGTGTGCTAAAGAATTGAACTTCTCATTTCTGTCATTACAGTGAAATAACCGGAATACGTAGTATATACCTAACAGTTGCTTAGATTTAAATGCTTTTCTTTATGAAATGTAAGATGAGTGCTCAGAACAATTAGACATCTATATTTCTACCTGGGCTTGATTATGTTGACAGTTTATGACTGTGCTTTGCCATTAATCCAGATTTCACCTTGTTCTCTATGGGTTGGTTTCAGAGCATGATTAGCACTAGTTTAAGTACATTACTCAGAATATGGCATTCACCATGGTGGTATTTTGGTATACAAAATGATTTAGGCTGAAGGACAATAAACCATTGGTATATAGTACTATACTAGGTTAGCAAAAGTAATTTACCCATGCACATACACAACTTATAGTCTGAATTAAACCTTATTGGATCTGTCTCACATGTACCAACTTTTCAAATCTCAATTTGACTTACTAGTAAAAGTTACAAAGTGAGAGGGATTTAACCAAAGACAAAGAACTATTTTTTTAATTAAACCTTAATAATTTTTGCCATTATCAATATGTTGAATACCTAAAATGTGCACATAACAGAAATATTTACACAGGCATGTGTTTCCTTATGAGACTAGTGAAGGCTTAAAAGTGATAATAATAAAAAGAAAGACATGTGTCAATATTGGTCTCTTAAAGGGAACTGTATAGAAACAACTCATTTGTGCTATTAGAATAAGTAAACTGAATATGGCACACAAAGACTGTGCGGCAATAATTAAACTGCTCTGTAGTAAAAACCATGAAACCGGGTCTGATTACATATTCCTTCTTTTATTGTTATTCTTAGTTATTCTCTGGATTAGTGTCCTGGAGAAGGACAGCACATACTTATCAGATTGGGTGGGAAACGGCAGAGCCCTGAAGGTGGTTATCAGTAACAAGCGATGGCTACGTTCTAGATAAGGCCCTACAACCAGGCCTGGCCATAACACCCCAACGACAGAGCCAGAGAGCTCGTGTTTATGTAGCCGGCCTACGAACCCAGTACTCAGAGTGTTTTTTTAAATTATTTAAAACCGTCTTATACTTTCTCACTCTATATTGATACATGTACATTATGTAAAAAAATAAACACACTTTGATGTTGTGGTATTGCATGAGCATTTCACTTCTTTTCTACGTATTATATCTGCTTAGAAATGTTCAGTCCTGATCATTTAGACAATCTCATTCTTAAACATGAACTATTTATCTAAATTGTGTATATATGTATTACCTTTAAATATATGTATATCTTACTGTCTGTCTGGCTAAATGGAAAGAGTATTTTGTACGTTATTATTTTACCATTCTACACTTACTATGCTCTCTTGTAATCTTTGTCTGTATTGCAGTTTGGGGTGTACAGTATTTCACCCTATTCAAACAAAACAGTTATTCAGTTATGAAATCTTCAGATGGCCATGTTTTGTTCTAAAACAATGTAAACAAGTTGAAATCTTTTTTAAAAACATGTCAAGGTAAACATGTTTGTACTGGTTTATCCACAGAGAGATATATGACTGGCACAGGTATTCTTCTAGCACATGTACACCTAACAAAGAACCATAACATGGCATGATGATAAAACATGATATACATAGAACGTTAAGTGATATAACACCATGGTTTTGTGTAAAAACAATTAATGGTCGTGTCAGCACCTAAGACTTTTGAAGTAGGAGGGGAGGCCTTTGTGTGATAATTGTAGTGAAGAAACTGAAACTTTGAAGGCAATTATTTCTGTCTCTGTGAAGAGTAATATGCCCGGGCAGCCTCGTCCCTCTGTATGTCTGGCTTCCTGTAGGAGATTTCAGACCAAAGCTGCTACACTGTCCTCTCACTCTTGAGCTGCAAACTGCTGCTCTGGCTGCTTCTCAAAGCTTTTGCAAATGCACTAAATCATTGTGGGTCTAAACTTCATCCTGTGTCTACAAGCTAGAGATGCTCTTGATCCCTTCATGTGAATAGAAACTATTCACTCCATTATAGAACAAATAACATATCAAAGGTAATATTTGGTCATAAAGTCATGGCCTTATATGGGGTAAACCATGAAATATTGTACTAACTAAAGTATTGTGGGTTTCTAAAATTCATGAAATTATACTATATATTAAACACCGTGACAATTGGGAACTATTACAATATGTCAATAGCTTTAATGTAATTATACATATTGTCATACATGAGCTGATGTCCTTAATAATAATAATAAAGTCAAGAAACAACATAATGTTGTGAACCAGAAATTAATTACAAGTATCTGTACAACATTTTTTGGAGTATCTTTTTTCTACTTCTGACTATGTTCCATGTTGTAAAATGCTTGTTTGTCACAATAAAAGTCACCATTGTGTGTGTGTGTTTGTGTATTTTATTAATTCTATACATTTGAGCACAAATTATATTATATATACATGTATATAATTTTAAACATATGAGTACTCACAAATAGTGCTTCACTGAGTCTCTCTCTGTGCTTCACTAGTCTTTAGTGTCTATTGATAAATAAAACAAAAGACTTGTATTATTATATATGTGTGTGTGTGTGTGTGTTTGCATATATATGTATATATGTATATATACATATATGTATGTATGTGTAATGAAAATAAATGCAGTATATTCTTAAATATGATACATGTTAAGGCTATGTTTGAGCATTCACTAATGTAACAAATATAATTAACATAATGTAACAAAGTACAGGGCTGATCAAAATGTACAGATATAATTCTATACATTTCACTGTTGTTCGCTAAGAAAAGTGGTGTATTTGACTTTAGTGTCTTTTGATAAATATAAACTAAAGAGATATAGGCATGTGTGTTTATCTGTGTTTGCTTAAATATGTATGTAATGACATGCAATATATGTAAGTCTATACATTTCTTAATTGATTTTTTCTTACCTTTTTATTTTGCCAACACAGTATCATCCTAAGCCTTAATCATAAAACATATAAACTAAAAACACATGGACGTATGTCCATGTGGGTTCAAATCCCACTCTGGGTAAATATTCATTTTTCTTTTTTAATTTACTAAAACAGTATCATAAAACAATATAACCTTAAATATATAAAAAATGTATATTTTTCTTATTTTTTTAATTTACTAAAACAGTATAATCAAACATTATAATCTAAAATAAAATATATATGTGTATTTACAACTTTTATTTTTCTCAAATGTATACAATATAACCTAATATATATAAAATGTTTATTTTTTTAATTTACTAAAACGAATCATTAAACATTATAACCTAAAATAAAATATATATATTTTTTCTTATTCTTTTTTATTTACTAAAACAGTATCATAAAACAATATAACCTAATATATATGTATTTAAAACTTTTATTTTTTAATTTACTAAAACAGTATCATACAACATTATAACCTAATATATATAGTCTCTTTTTATTTACTTAAACAGTATCATACAACAATATAACCTAATGTATATGTATTTAAAACTTCTTAATTTTTTTATTTACTAAAACAGTATCATAAAATAATATTATTTATTTAAAACTTTTATTTTGTAATTTACTAAAACAGTATCATACATTATAACCTAATATATATATTATCTTTTTATTTACTTAAACAGTATCATAAAACAATATAACCTAATATATAAGTATTTAAAACTTTTATTTTTTAATTTACTAAAACAGTATCATTAAACAATATAACCTAATATATATATATATATATATAAAACTTATTTTTTAATTTACTAAAACAGTATCATAAAACAATATAACTTTAAAAATGTATATGTGTTTAAAACTTGTATTTTTTAATTTACTAAAAGCGTATCATAAAACAATATAACCTTAAAAACACCGTTTATGCTATTAAACATTACACCTCCACACCAGCAGGGTGAGGTACCCTTAGACCCTCACCATGATGGATGTCACCCTAGCAAGATGGCTACCATCTTACCAGATGACCTATGACCTTACAAGATGGCCACCGTCCAAGATGGCCGACATCCAAGATGACCTATGACCTTACAAGATGGCAGCCATCCAAGATGGCTGCTGCCATCCAAGATGACCTATGACTTTACAAGATGGCCACCGTCCAAGATGGCCGCTATTCAAGATGACCTATGACGTTACAAATGGCTGCCATCCAAGATGGCTGACAGGGAGGGTCACGGAAGGTGAGGTGGGTCTATGGTACTAGGGAGGGCGGGACTTCCGGCTGTCACTTTGACATAAAGAACCATTATCATTAGTCTAAATATAAATCCATCCATCCATTTTCAAAACCACTTATTTTCAAACCTGGCAAGGGGAAGCCAGCAGGCGTACACCCAGTACAGGACACCAGTCCATTGCAGGGTAACACACACAATTTAGAGAGGCCAGTCAACCTAACCTGCATGTCTTTGCACAGTGGAAGGAAACCAGAGTGACCAGAGAAAACCCACACAGACATGCAGACAGGCCCCCGGAGCCAGGACTTGAACACGGGACACAGGACCTGTGAGGCATCAACACTAACCACTGCATCACCATGCTGCCCTAATCTAAATATAAATGTTAAATATGAATGTAAATGTTAAATATAAATATAAATATAAATGTTAAATGTAAAAGTTAAATATTAATATAAATGTTACATTTATGTTATAGGCTGACCTGACCAGAGGGACTGTATTTGCATGTTAGTTATGTATTTAACTCCACATTTATATTTAAGATTTATATTTAACTTTTACATTTAACATTAAGATTCTGATTTTGCATTTATATTTAATATTTATATTTAGACAAACTATTTATTTAAGAGTTAGATGTTTACTTTGCAAAGCCCATATTTAGGATTTAGCTAAATATTTAAAAAAACAAAATATTAATGCACGTGGAAAAAATGGCTTAAGTATTTACTAAATCTGGAAAAAAAAAAAAACAAGATTTAAGTAAAAAAACAAAGTTTTACATTAGAACTATGGTTCTCATAGTACCATACCACAGTAGGACTGTGAGACAGTGACCTTGTTTACACAGACACACAGGGAAAGAAATATAGTCCTCTGACCGAACTGCAACTGACCTAACAAACAAAATGTGGCTGAGTGAGGGATTACAGCAACCCATGGTTACAAACATCACTCCCAGGGGACCAGTGGAGGTATCAGTACATTTTCTCTGCTCAAAGGGGTTAAAAAAGATTAAAAAGGAATTTACTTTACCATGGTTTGATCATTTGAATGGGCTGTAAACACTGAATCTGCTACTGTTTTAACAGAATACGTGATTTGAATGTTTTCTTCATGGTTGATTTGCAAAATCACTGAGGGATCAGACTATCACTGTGGTCCTGTCACACTCAAGTTGAAGACTTCCAGAGCAAGAGACAGATTCACCACTGAGGGCATCTGAGGACACTAAGAGGTATTTTATATGTTTTTTGTATAGATTTGCGGTTGCTGAGTAGATATGGTAGTAGATATGGTATTGATAGGTACAATGATACAAATTCCCAAGTTTGTTGCAAGATAGCTGTAAGGTTTTTATATTCCTTTTACAAATGTTTCTATAAATCACTATATCTATCTATATACAATTGAAATTGAGCTTTTCAGTGTTGTTTTATGCTCAAAAAGCTGTGGATTGTCTTTTTACCAATTCAGTGCAAGTTGTGTTTTCATGCTTCACACATTTCTTGCCATGTTCAATAAATAAATTTAGCGGTTTGATGAATATATAGATTTATAACAATAAAGTAACAGTTCTATTGATTTAAAAGTTCTTTTTATTATTATTTCTAAATGGCTGTAGCTGGTATTTAAATAAATAAATACAAATGAAATCACAATACCATCTTACCTAGAACACACAGAAATATTGATATAACTTTATTGTTAGTTTATTGTGGGGAACACCACTGGTCAGGACAGGAAGCCGTATTTGGGACAGACTAAAATGAATCAGAAAACGGAATACCCATTGACTATAATTGGGAGAACAGAAGGATCCCACACAAGAATCTTAAAACCATGAATACACTTTCTTTAAAATAACATAATATAAAACATAAAAGTGGAATGACATGGAATGACAGCTGCTTTCTATGGAATGACAGGCCTGGATTATCGAAAAAGCACTGAAAACAGCACAAATAGGTTTGACTGCAAATATATTCTGTCATCTATGTTTGTTATGTTTATCTATCTATGTACACTGCAAGTTCAACCTTATCTGAAAAAATAAACTTTGTAAATGGGCAACTATATGCAAAATGCTGTGATATCTTGAAACAATTGTAATTCACTCTTAATAAAGTGTCTGCATATAAATAATAATCAAGATGAATAAGCAATTAACAGCAATAAAGACAGACGTGTGTGTGAAAACAATCCTATTATGTTTTTAGTGTGTTTTCAGTATTCCAGGCCTGTCATTCCATGGAAATCAGCTGTCATTCCACTTTTTTGTTTTTGTATGAGGTTATTTTAATGAAAGTGTATTTAGGATTTTAGAATCCCAGTCTAGGATTAGGAGATTTAGGCAGTCAAACCTATTAGTGCTGTTTTCAGTGCGTTTTCGATATTCCAGGCCTGTCATTCCACTTTTATGTGTTATATGAGGTTATTTTAAATAAAGTGGATTTAGGATTTTAGCATCCCTGTGTGGGATTTTGAGATCTAGATTGCACTTCTGTTTTCATATGTGTAGTCTATGCGCATTCCCCCACTTTCAATGGACATTCCGTTTTGTCATTCGTTTTATTCTGTCCCTTTATTTTACAGAAACATCTATTTACAAACAGTAAATTGCTATTACGAACGGGATATTGTCTGATATTTCGTCAACATTGCTGCATGATTTATTCATTGTGATCGTATGAACGTTTACCGTTTCAGAGATCAGTGCTAATTTGAAAATTGATATATTGCGTTTTGATATAAATCAGGGATGTCAAATGTTGCGTTTGGTGGGTAAAGCAGTAAATATCACTGGGATTACAAGACATCACTACATTAAAATGTGTATACTATATGAAAATGGTACCCTCTATCAGTATATCCATATCAAGAACCCGAATTATGTGTGTTGGCTTAATTATCACGTTTTGCCACGAAGCTCTTCAAATGTTTGCTCACTAATAGGGGTGTAAAGATTCACACACTTTTGATTCGGTTCAATTTTTGATTGTACTTTTTCTTCACACACCTGTCTCCAAATGAATCTTAACCTAAGCTAATGACCTAATTAAAAACGATCAATTATTTTAACACTGCCAGCCAGTACATCAACAATAACAGGATTAACAGCAAACGAACAGTAAGGGCTTATGAAAAACACTTTACTGGACTAAGGTGTTCTCGATTTGCATGGACACTATGCTGGAGTCGTCATGACTGAATTATAAGGAGCGGTAGAAACTGGCTGAGCCGATCAGAGGACAGACAGACCTCATTCTTCAACTGTGTATCAACACCTGCACATATACATACACACTAATAATAATAATAATAATAATAATAATAATAATAATAAAACACAATAACACTGGCTTTACACAATGAATTATATAAATCGGTAAGACATAATTATAAAACAAAGAACTAGTTATAAAATTAGCAGGAAATTGAACTATTGCATATATCCTGGCTATAGTATTATGCAAAGTGAAGGCGATTTGTATAGCTGTATGCAGTAAACGCGCTTTTCAACACTACGGTGCCCTATAACATGAAATAATTAGCATCAAACAGGTGACTGATCAAACATTGATCCAGAGACCTGGTTTTGCAACATAATCGGGATTGAATTAGAAACTCGCTGAGCCGATCACAGGACAGCCTGACGAGTACGATGGCAGGTGCAAATCTGCTAATACAATAAATAATTACAATAATTATTGTAATTGTAACTACTGGATAACACTGGTGGCTAGATAGTTAGCAATGACTGTCCATATTCATATTAACGATGTTCAAGTGATCTCTACAACATTAATGCACACAATTGTATCTGAAACTTTGGATCTCTCACTGGCACAAACGGTTTTAATTGAAACTTGTATTCCTTATTTTAAACAATCTGATCAATTAGGATACTGCATTTTGTGATATCAATATTTCCTTCATGCACAGAAAAGAACATAAACCAGAGGCATGATCTAGACTCAACATTCAGAGATCAAGGGATTGGCTGACTGTGATTCTGTATAGATTTAAGACACTGATAAAACAGACACTTTTGGACTTTGAGGGATCAAAGTGGGTGAGAGACCAGTTCTTTACAATTGCAATTGCACATTTATATCTGTGTTCTCTTTCTCCATGCCACCCACAGGGAAAATGAACACAGAAAGATGGGACTTTCTCTCTTTGAGTGAGTGCATTTTCAATCTCCAGTATAACACTCAAATAGAGGTATCTAATCCAGGTATTTTGTATGTAAAAACATTTACATAAAAAAAGAATGCTTATCTCTCACTTCAGTCAGTCAATTTCTCTTGATTAGATTTTAACCATTATAAGATTCACTAATGAATTGAAAATGAGTCTCAATGTTATTTATTTAGTCATAACCTAGTGGGAATGATACCTTTTATTGTTGGTAGTAGTAATGCTATTGAAAATATAGTCAATACCTTATAAAATCATATTTTACATCAAAGGCAATATCATTTTATAAAGACTTTTACTGTTTAGTGTGCAAATAGTATATTTCCAAACCAACACATTTCTTTCACATATATACATCTATTTTGCTTTTACTCAGGTTTGCTGCTGTTTTTTCTGAGGTGTAATGCAGGTAAGTTGAGGTAATATTCAATTCATTATTCATTATTCACCCCTACTGCTGCCCTTACTGGTATACTGGATATGTAAAGGCCTGCCAGGATGGTTACTACGTATACAAGATGGTTTCAATAGATTCAGGTAACTATGTTTATTGTACCAGTGAGTATACAATATTAACAAATCTATTTATATTGATTATGGCATATTATATGTTTTATTATTATTATAATGATGATATTTGTTATATTATGGGTGACAAGGATGCAGACGAGACCATTATGTACTAACACTAGGTTTATTTTTTCTATCCTCTAAAACTCCCTCCGGGTTAACCTTTTGCCCCAGAAGTAACCTCCCCCTGGAAGTTAACCCTTACCAGGACATCTCCCCTGTTAAGTAAAGAACATAACTTTTATTTTCTCCAACTGATAATATTGTAACTTTCTCACTATCAACTTAACCTCTCTAACATTTCAATGGGAAGGAAACCCACAAGAGATTAGTTTAATTATTCTCCTTAAATGTCCTCCCCCTCCTCAATAGCAGTGGCAATTCTAGAGTATGTTGGGGCCCCAGACAAAATAATTCCTGACGGTGTTGGTGTTTTCTCCCATGAGAGTGGGGGTGGGGGGGTGGGGGTAACTTCTCCCAGCTCTGGTACAATATCCTTTATCAAGACTGGATATCACTGATAGCTGTGCCCTTGACGGATGTGATGGCATTGGTGCCTCCTTAATGACAGGCTGTGCTGTTGCACTGAGATGCGTGTGGTTCCGACGCAACAGTCCATCTGCAGTTTGCACAAGATATGATCTTGGAGTCTTGGCCTGTTGAAGCACATGCCCATGAGCTTGCTCAGTTGTAATCCACACTTTTTGTCCTGGCTGAAGCTCCGGTAGTGGACAGGCTCGATGTCATCTGTTGTACTGAAGCTCCTGACGTTTCCGTCCTGCACTTTGCAATGCCCTGGTGACCTTCATGAAGCGCATCAAAGATTTCCTTCCACATAACCGTTGGAATCACTATCCTCTGGCCCATCAAGAGTAGATCCCCCACCATATTAAAATCCTCCTTCACCTGCCAGAATGGAGTCAGCTCTGGTGGGACCCCTCTTTTATCTGGCCAGCCTGTTTGACAATAATTAATTGCTTTGGTGCAGATTGGGTCAGTTTTCTGAGCTATCAGGACAATAATGATGATCATTATTTGAATTTAATCGGGGGTTTTGCAGTATGTATCAGGGGTTCAAAATCCTGGTCCAATCACTGATACTGGGAAGACTAGTTTATTTATTTTTTTGTAAACAATAATTAATTTTATTGGGTAGTTAAGTTCTCAGATGGAGCTACAAGAGATATTGTAGCCCCACAGGGCTGGGCCTATGGACCAATTCACTCATGCTGAAATACTGAGAAGGATCATAGTTTTCACCGCCAAGTGTGTGTATGTATGTATGTAAATCTGTAGTTATGTGTGTATCATTGTAATTATGTTGTTTATTTATGTTTTATATTTCTGTAGGCCATAGCAACTGTGCTGCATCAGTTTGTGGTCCAAATGCACAATGTAGTGACACTAATGGAAGCTGCTACTGTGATCCTGGATACAGAATTCTCTCTCAAGTCAAGAAGTCAAGTAGCATCTGTGAGGGTGAGAATAGTATTTGTTATTAAATAAATAAATAAACAACTAAGAAAAATCTTCATAGTTATCCATCGCATAGAAAGTGTCACCTGAGCGTTCCGGTCAGACTGACTGCTGGGTCCTTTTCCTTTTTTGGGGCTTGTCCTCAGTCATTCCTCTCAAGCCACTGGAATCCAGCTCCCATTAGGACCTTCCCACTCCCCTGGATAATTTCCCTTTGTTTTAATTTGCCCTGGCTTCTCTGCCTGACTGCCTCATTGTAGCTCTGCTGTTGCCTGCTGTCTCTCCCCAAGGCCTATGAGCTCGTCTGCCCTTTCCAGAATCTCCCTGACTGATGGTCTTTTTATGTAATAGGGGAGAGCCAGGAGATAGTTGACCACAAGTCTTTCAATTACTCCTTTGGCTGCCAGCAGTCAAGCAGCCTAACAGCTCTCACAATTCAATTTGCAGAGCCTTGTTGCCGGCCTTCTAACTCACACTATATCTGTGTCTGCCTATGTTTGGGCCAAGCATCCACTTTGCAGAGCAGTCTCTCAGTCATAGTTCGGAAGCAGGAGACAAGATACATAATCATGTTCGTTTTCCAGTCCAGGGCAGGTAGCCAAATCAGGTTCTCAGCACAATCAAAGGTCGGTATCCAGTCAAACCATCAATAGCAGTCACGGTTTGCTCTGCTCAAAACCTCTCCCAGCACCCACATTGCAATGCGTCTGAGCGTGCTTTGTTCTCCTATATAAAATACTCCTGGAGGTGGATCCCTGCCCTTCTTATATAGCACCCTTCACAGATGACACCCCACACCATAACAATTAGTAATAACTTAGGTTAAAACTAGGGAAGATCAGGTCAATATAACTAAGCTGATGAAATACAGATCTCCATCATGACTTGCCTGAGTAAAACAAAGAAAGTACAGATGCTATCGATGTATTTTCTTTGCAGATATTGACGAGTGTGCATACAGCAACCTCTGTGGTCCCAATGCAAAGTGTACGAACATACCTGGGAATTACAGCTGTGCCTGTGACACTGGGTTTGTGGCCCCTACTACAGACACTACACAGATAAGCAGTTCAAACCCATGTAGAGGTAGTAATCTCTTTCATATAAATCAACAGTGGGGTTCCCTGATGTCAAAATAAAGGCTTACAGTGGCTCTACATAGAAAGATATAAACCATACATGTCACAGGCCTCTCTTACCAGTTTTCTGCAAGTCTTTTGCAATAAATGTCTTGTTTTGTGTTTCTCCTTATTTTGTTCAGTGTAACATTCCTTGGAAGAGAAAAGCTCGATTCATTACACTCCTTCCTTTTCTTCTCTATTCTCTCCTTCTTCCTTCTTCCTGCTTCTTTTTCTTTTTTATTCCTCTCTTTCTTGTTCAATTATAAATATAAAAACTATTTTTTCTTACATGGAATATCTTGTCACCAGGATGCTTACACGTAAAAGGTTGTGAAGATGTGGGTAATGCTGTGAAAAATGTCAGGGAAATCTATTAAAACCGTAATTAAAATAATAAATACTGATTTGAAGTCTTGCTTTGCTGCAGATATCGATGAGTGTGCAAACCAAGTGTGTGGTCCTAACACACAATGTATTAACACTTTTGGAAGTTACAAGTGTATCTGTGACACTGGATACAGTCCTACACCTGGAGTCCCAAATAAAAGTAATTCAGACACCTGCCAAGGTAATTGCAGCATCTTGTGTTTGATCAACTGTGTCTCTATTGTTCTGGAATGTGCACTTGTTTTAGTTGAGTTAATATCATTTAACACATTTTTTTTTTAGAAAAAATACAAATATCTACTTTAAGGTGCTTCTAAGCTTTTTTCACATTTGTTTCCTGAATGAAACATTCAAAGCAAATGTAAATCCACACAGAAATAAATTACCACAAATGGATAGCAGCATTCAGTGGTTCAATTCGTTTAAAAAATATACAATTAAATACACTTGCTGATTTGTTTCAGTGATAAAAAATTAGATTAAACAAATTTCTGATCATGCTCAATGATACTTCACAGATATTGATGAATGTACACTATCTGAAACAATATGTGGTCCCAATGCACAGTGTAACAACACCGCTGGGACATATAACTGCTCCTGTAACAGTGGATACGCCCCCCCCAATGGAGTCGCACTGGTCAGCAGGTCATACACTTGTGAAGGTAATATATGAATAATTCCAGATCACTGGGAACTGATGGAATCAATTCTGATGTTGATTAAAAAAAAATGTATTTGTATACTATTTAATATATTGTTTTATATTTTGGTGGCGTATGAGATCAGTGAGGCATAACAATAAGAAAATGGTTATAACTGCATTAGAAATGTATTAAAAAAATAAAGACCATCCTCAACACCATATTTAAAATGCATAAAACTTCAGCAGTGGACAACACCAACCACAGTTCACTGAAAAGCCCAACACCAAAATCACAACTACTCCAGAAGACTGTGCCCCAGATATTAAAATGAGTAAATCACATTTATGATTAGAGGAATAAGTACAGCTTGATCTCAATAACAACTCTGATTCTCTACAGACATTGATGAGTGTGCCCAATCCCCATCAATCTGTGGTCCCAATGCACACTGTATTAACCGTATTGGCAGTTATAGCTGCATCTGTGCAACTGGATATGTTCCTCGCCATGGAATTGTCCTGACGAGCAATTCAAACCCCTGTGAAGGTAAGAATGGATTAATTAAGTATTCATACTGTTGATTATCACTGAAAATAATATAGGGACCAGATTTTAGTAAGCACTAGGTGAAGAGACAGCTCACTCATTTGTATGACATGCCTATATTGTAACCAGTGAATAATTTGAATGATCAGAGTGTTGCACACATTCTGAATTGCATTTACAACATAAGAACATAAGAAAGTTTGAGAGGAGGCCATTCGACCCATCATGGACGTTGGTGTCCATTAATAACTAAGTGATCCAAGGATCCTATCCAGACTGAGTTTAAATTTTCCAAAATGTACAGCTTCTACCACATCACTGGGGAGTTTGTTCCAGATTGTGACACCTCTCTGAGTGAATAAGTATCTCCTGTTTTCCATTTTTAATGCCTTGAAGCCCAATTTCCATTTGTGTCCCCAGATCTATGTGTCCCTGCTGATCTGGAAAAGCTCCTCTGGTTTGATGTGGTCGATGCCTTTCTTGATTTTGAATACTTGGATCAAGTCCCCACGTAGTCTCCTCTGTTCCAGGGTGAAAAGGTTCAGGTCCTCAGTCTCTCAGTAGGACATTCCCTTCAGACCTGGAATAAGTCTGGTAGCGCTCCTCTTAACTGCCTCTAGAGCAGCGATATCTTTCTTGAAGTGTGGAGCCCAGAACTGCACACAGTATCCAGATGAGCTCTAACTAGTGCATTGTACAGTCTGAACATCACTGCTCTTGCTCTCAATTCTACACTTTTGACAATATACCCTAACATCCTGTTTGCCTTTTTTATTGCTTCCCCACATTGTTTGGATGGAGAAAATGAGGAGTCCACATAGACTCCTAGGTCTTTCTCATATATTACATCTAGTTATATTCCTCCCATAGTGTAATTATAGTGGACATTTTTGTTACCTGCATGTAATACCTTGCACTTGTCCACATTGAATTTCATCTCCCAGGTGTCAGCCCACAACTGAATATTATCTAAGTCCCTTTGAATAACCTGTGCTGCCGAGATTGTATCTGCTGAGCCACCTATTTTAGTATCATCTGCAAATTTGACAAGTTTGCTAAATATCCCAGAGTCCAGATCATTAATATAGAGAGAGCAAATGCCCTAGTACTGATCCCTGTGGAACTCCACTAACAACCTCACTCCAACGCTTGCAGTTCCCAAGTGTGGAGGAAAAATATAGAAATCCTATCCTGCCTTGGTGTGCTGTTACTCCTAACTTGGTTATCAGCAGCTCACATTCCTTTCTTGCAATTGATTATTTGCAAAGTACCTTCCAATGCAACTGGCAATGTAGAGGTTAATGATTATTATTCATGAGTATTGATTATAATATTGATAAGATGGGAAGGCTTAGTTTAGAATGCCAATGAAATCACTGCTAGTTATTAGAAATGACCATTCAGACACTGTTTGTAAAATGTTAAGGCCCCTGGGGCGTATCTCCCAGAGGGGGTGTAACATTTTTGTTCTGTCTTAAAACTTTTGGGGTCATGCAAGCCTAAAATCCTTTGAGTTTTGTGTTGCGCTGTTCCTCCCGTGCACATAAAACATTCTGATTAGAACTCTCGACTCTGATTAAAACTTTCTTCCACCACACAAGGATCTGTCTGGTTCATCTGTAGTCAATAGTCATTATTTTTGCCAAGTTCTGCTTGACTGGTTGTCCTCAAGCCTGAGAAAAATGTTCATGCTGCTGGTTAAAAGCTGCAGTGTCAGCTTTATGAATCAGTTATTGGGTTGCTTTATGTCAGGATTTATGTCCCTTACGGAGGGATCTCACTGTCAATTTCAATAGAAATGTGTTACTTTTGTAAGTAAACAACACTGATAATTATTTGGGTTTCCCTTCCACCTGAGCTCTTAGGCTTTCTGTTCTTTTTAACTGAACTATATGCTTTCAATAAATAGATTTTTGTTGAGTGATCAGAATAAGTATGGAGTGGAGTGAATAAGTGGATGGCACTCAAGTTATAAAACTATAGGTAAAAAAAGACCTGTTTTCTCTTGTCCTTGGTCCTCCAGAAAGGAAACTCTACTTTGTGAAGGAGGGCCGAGACTGGAAGGAGGCCCTGCAATATTGCCTCACCAACCACACCAACCTGCTGAGCATCATAAACGAGAAGCAGCACCAGCACCTGTTGGATAAGCTGAACAATGAAGCTGGGCCTCCAGACATGGTATGGCTGGGCCTGAAGAAGCACATGGCCTATCAGCACTGGTACTGGACAGATGAGCATCCACTGCAATACTCGCACTGGGCCGAGGGGCAGCCAAGCTACCCCATTGATGAGTTGTGTGGGGCGGCACAGCGAGTCTCAGACAAAGACTATCAATGGCATGACACCTGCTGCTACCAGAAGCTTAGCTTTGTCTGCTACTAACTTGGACTATAAGACACTTCACAATATCTTGATTTGCTTATTTATGTATTTTCCAATTACTATGCCATACTGAAAAATATGCAGTTCTTCGATGGTCTTGTTTAATAGCACAGTCTCTATATACATTTAATTTGTATGAAAATTCCCTTAGTAGTTAAGTCAAATTCAAAGAATTAGACTAGATATAATAAGTTGCATGCAATGTTGTGGTGCCAAAGTGATAGCTGCAGGTTTAGGATGTTATTCAATATTTGTAGACTGGAATGTTTTGGCTGTTAAGGGTTCTTGTTGCAAATATTTTTTTCTTATTTTACCAGCACCTGAAGAGTTTTTGTATCTGAAAAGTAGTAATGAAATTATAAATTGTTACCATCTGTTGACTCAAAATTGATTGGTTGGTGGCAGCCATTTTGTTACTTATCACTTGTATTTATGTTTTGAGCATTATTTTGTCTGTATTAGGCTTTTAGGAGACCCTGTATCTCGTCAGGACCGCGAGGCCCATTGACTCCCTGGTTACAAGCAGTTATACACATACATATAATACAATCTTCACTAGCAAACATACCCAAAATAGTTTGTTTAAGCAGCTTGGCAAAATAAAAGTTTAAATGAACACTCAATAACAGATATGTAAAATCATTACAAAAGAGAATTATAAATGTAAATGGGAGGACATTACAAAATTAATATAATAATAGAACAAAATTCAAAAATATATGATAGAATATTGAAAGAATAACTTCTGCGCTGTTCACCAATAAATTGTATGAATGGCGTAATATGGGGGAAGTGGCTGTAATTATGTATGTTATGTGCACCACATAAAAAAAACAGGTTTGCAACACGCAAAATAACTCATAGAAAAGGACGGGGTTAACTCTGCTGACAGCACCAGCCCAGTGGACAGCACCATTCCAACACACAGTCAACAATGGGAAGTGTGGAACGGTCTCTGGTTTTATATATGGCTGAATGTGTGCTGCACCAGAACACATTCCTAACAGTCATTTCTTTATTGAATGGAAATACATACAAACATAAAGACATACACACATAGGAAACATGGTTAGTAGCTACTAGTAGTTAGTAGCGTGTTCCTGGACATTTGGACAGTAATCCTGCACTGTACACCCGGCAACAGCAACCCTGGCAAAGATATGCTGATAAGGGTGTACTGGCCTCACACAGACACACATGAGCATATGTAACCAGGAGTGCATAAACTTATCGTAGAGCCATAGAACATATACTGTACATATACATGTATTGGTATATAAATACATACACATATCTTTTCATATTTATAATTATATATTGTTTTCTTAATTTATAAATTCAGTCATATACAACTAATCAGTACAGTTGACTGCAGCAGCTGTATACTATTTAAAACAGGTTTGACATTAAAGCTTGCATCTCCATTGGCATAGTGGTTAAGAACTACCCAAGCGAGCCAAGTGTTCTAGGTTTGATTCCAGATGTGGGAAAGTTATGTCTTATGTTTTTTTCCCCTTATTTTCTGAAGTTAATCGGTATCAGAGTAAAATCAACAGTTTATAAGGGGAGTAATCATGCTTTTACATAGCTTCTCTTAATTAGAATTGCATTTCAGTAACATGGTTCAGGGAATTGAACTAGTAGCAAATGTAAGACAAAGCAAAGCAAATGAACTAACTGTTATCCAGAGTGCATCATTTATCGAATTCAGACAAACTAAATGTAAGTAATCAATAGTAATACAATAATAATAATAATAATAATAATAATAATAATTATAATAATAATAATAATAATAGGACATGCAGATATGTGTAATGACAATGCTTATGTACATTTTTTTAAATAATAATCATCCATTAGCTTTGTTAGAAGAATTGTAAGCACAGTATTTTCAATAGATAAATACATTCACTTTCTGAGTGGATAGCATTAGGGCTACAAACCACTGCAGTAGGTACCAGACACAATAATGTACATAATAGCATTAAGTTTGACTCTGTGTACGCGTATTATCCTGCAGTAGACTGCTTTCAAAGTTTTGTTCAGTGGGCTAGACACTAGACTGCATAAAATGGTAAATGCAGCAAAGGGATATATATATATATATATATATATATATATATATATATATCAAAGGACCAAGGGAAAGACTAGGGATGCTGGGACATTTGCTCATGCTGAGTAATGGAATGTCTGGGATGCTTTTCAGAATTCAGGTGATAGTGATCTCTGGAGACGACATGGGCATGTGTTGGGTGAATATATGACATATAAAGCAGATGATCAGAAAAATAGCACAACAAATCTGCTGTACTGCAGGTCTTATTAACGTCTCATATGTCCTTCTTTTCCACTGGATTCACTGAATTTGCCTTTGAAGATCAAAGTGAAAGCAATTGATCAAATTTGTTTCTTTCCTATTCATTAGCCTGGATACACATAGTCATATGTTTGATCTTCAGAATAATGATAATGCAGTAGAAGCCCAGTAGTAAGGCTACCTCTCTCCCATGCAGATGCCATGCATTTCTTGACTAGGTCATTGTATGTCAGATATCTCTTCTCTTATTTGTGCACCATTCTCCCAATTATATTTCACACTGTAACCACTCTCCATTAGCCCCTGCTGGGTGAACCTATTATAGTATTTTTCCTATTTTAAAAACATATGCCAAGGTAAGACAAGACATAATCACTCAAATGCAGATAATGATCAGTCATCAGGGTCCAAATTTGAAAAACACATTGAATTGAATTGTGTCACATACATGAGCTGGTTTATTTCATGTTGAATGATTCTTTCAAGCTGTTCAATGCTTGTCCTTTTGTTATCTTACACCAGTCTTGCGGGATATCAGCAGGTTTAGCATCATACATTTCTGCAAACATTCGGTTAAATTTAGCAAGCACATATTCCCAGTAATCTGTTGCCTGAATGCTTGTGTCTGGTTGGATATTCCAGTCAGAGTAAAATGTCCGATAATCCTTATACGGATGCCACTTTCCCTCCGTACAACCGTTTTGGAATTGATTCTCACTGTACACATCAGATGAGCAAATTTCACACACAAGTTTACACGTGTTAAGACCCCTGTATGCACCGAGCCCCTGAGGACGGTATATAGAAGTCCAGTGGTCTTTGTGATCTTTCCCTCCTGCTTCACAAGGAGCTTTGCAAAATGGGCATTGTTTCCCACAGCCAAACACTCTCTTGAACAGCTCGTTCTCTGGTTTGAATGGCAGATTGTGAAGTTTCTTCTCTATATCACTTTCCTTATGAAACTCAGCACTTATACCCTGTTCCATTTCTCCTACTACGTGTTTAAGACACTGAGAGAACGCCTCTGTGTTTGCATTGTTTAACATCATCACTGCTTATAACCCATCACTGGCAATAACAAGTTCCTCTGCCAGATTACTGCAAATGTCTTGAATATATTTCCTAATGTTTCTGCTGTCCTTACAATGTGATCCCTCACTTTGTCTCTTCTGTGCATGTGCAATTGCTCCCTTTATTTTGTGTATTATCTCTTTGAGATGTCTCTCTTCCAATTCCACAATGCTGTTTTCTGTTGAAAAACGCTCTGTGATTTTTCCAAAGATCCATTTCTTCACAAAATCTTCATAGGACTGAATATACTTCACATAGTTTTCAAACTTCTTTTCTGAAAGCAGCTGTTTCAGAACGGAGAACTGGAAAAATGACCAGGTGCTATAATCTACAGAGCTCTTTCCCATAAGCATTTCATCCACAATGTCTGGACCCAAGCATTTGGTGACATACGCCCTTACTGCAGGTCTAAGGCAGAGTTGAGTAAACTCTTCAGCTTTCTTCTGGCACTGGTCTCTTTCATGGAATAGATCCTTGAAGTCTGCACAGTACTGTTCCTTGTACTGCTCCAGACAGAGTCGGGGGTCATTGACTTTAATGAAACGATCATGCATCTGCTGAAACGCTCTTGCTGCGATCCCACAGATGTGCAGCTTCATACAGGCTTCAAATCGGTCACTGGTTTCTAGTTCCTTGTTGCTCTCTAGCCTCTCATCAATCATGTTTAACAATTCTCTAATGTAAGTGTTATGGTAATCTGTTCCAGTTCTTACCTTGTCCAAGATAAACTGTCTGCACTGTTCTGTTATACTGTCTGACATTTGTTGTGTTTTCATAGTTTGTTAATCTTTTAAAAAAATAGGAAATATCTTCTTAAAGAAATTCTTATGTTTGGTATCCTTAACAACAAAAGCTTTTCATCCACATTGATATAAATGTTTGACTTCATTTAGCATTTCGTGCACTGAACCTCCCTGCCTTACTAAATTAAACCTTAATTGAATGAATGCGTCCTGTGGAACATCTCGTCTTTGCAAGCCTTTAAAGGACAGCTCAGACACTGTCTTCATCCACATGTTTTGAAATTCTTTATCCAAATCCTCTTCTGAAAAATCAGCTTTGACCTTCCTACAGCGGTCAAGTAACTCCAATACCTTCCGTTTCATTACAGCTGCATGGTTCTTTTTTATGTTGTCTAATTTCTTCATTCCTTTCTGAATTTCAAAAGCAGCCTCAAGTGTGTTCTTCAATGAGATTTCAATTTCTCTGCAGAGGCTTTTGGCACTGTTTACAAAGTCTTCTCTGTACTTCTCCATAAGGTAGATGTGGCCCTCCTGTCTTTCATAGTATTCAGCCAGGTTGTCAAGGATTTCCTTTTCTCTCCTTTTAAGCAGTATGGCTGCCTCACATTTCAATTTGTTCAGAAAGTCATCAATGTTTGAGGGCTGGGGTTGTAGAGATACTGTCCCAAAGTTAGAAATCTTTGTTTCTGCATTTGACTCCCATGTGTACATATGCTCTCTGAATGACCATTCCCATTTATTGAATTCAGTGCACAGCTTGGAATAAGCGTCTGCCACTAGGCTGTTTCTGAAGCTGAAGATGAAATTCTCATACTTCACTGCTTTCCACAAACTTCTTGTCCATTCCAGGAATTCTGTGATTTGGTTTGTGTGGGCTTTGTTCTTACACTCTTTGAAAACTTCAATCATGTTCCTTTTGAACTCACTCACTGATTCGCTGTATCCTGCGTTCACTGGGGCCATTGGGGGATTGCCATGCCACAGGCCTGGGATGTACCAGTTGTCTCTCTCTGGATTGTACTCCATGACATCTGTGGATTTCCTGTTGGATCCCTTCTTTTCCATTCTGGCTGCTGCTTGTGTCATCTCATTCAGCTGTTCTAAAAGCAGTTTCCTGTCCCTCATGTTCTTGTCATGGGCCGACACATCTGCCACATTCTGGTGCACAAACTGACATTTTGGTTTCTTCCCCACTTCCTTCATTCTAAGAAAGGCATGGACCACAATCTGTAGGATGTCCTTCATTTCAGTGGAGTTTTCCATGGCTATGTTGATTATTGTTATGTCACTTAACCCAACCACCAGTGTTGCCAGTTCATTATCATGCTCGTAGCTGTCAGCCAGCTGTGCCAGCTCTGGAGATTTCAATCCTTCAGTGTCGATAACCATAACAAAGTCACATTTCAGCATCTTTTTAAAATTGTCCTTGACTTTAATCAACAACATAAAGGCACCTCTTGTGCATCTGCCACTGCTGACAGCAAACTGACACCAAACATTGTGTTGAGAAGAGTTGACTTCCCGGTACTTTGGACTCCTAACACGGTGACAACTAATAATCTGCTGTTGGACTGCACTTCATGATGGAGTGCAGTTAGAACATCTGTCACCCATTTTATAGGGATATTGGATGCATCTCCATCCACTAATTCAAGAGGGAAGCCAACCAACAAAAGCTTAGCACACAATGTAGGAAGGTGTTGCATTTGTTGTTGATAGGGGTCATTGGAAGGGAGGGAGCTGGCTGCTTCATACAGCTGACCCATTTCTCGTAAGAAGTGTTCAACCCCTAATGAACTGTTTGAAATCTGCTTATCCAGGTCAGCAATTAGGTCTTTGTTTTCTGAAGAATTCTGACACACTTCTCTGTACTTCTCCCGCAGGCCTGAAAGGTTTTTACGAGATAAAGCATCCAAATGAATTCTCATCCACTTGAGAAAATAAGTCCGCTCAGTGATTGAACTTGATATTCCTGCTATGAAACATGTCATGACTTCAGTCATGTTGTAACTCGCTTGCTGTTTTCTCAGTTGTTGCTTCTTATTCTTAAGTTCACTCTTATATGCTTCAATGTTTTTATCCCGTGCCTTTTTCAGTCGGCACTCCTCCTTCTCTAACTTTGCTAGTTCTTTCCAGACCTTTCCTTGCAATGGCAACTGTCTGTTCTTGTACTTCGGGATGTCAGATATGTTTGATGTGATTGCATTGGCTTTCTGCTTGGCCTCTTGACATTCGGGACAGTCTTCATCTACAGGAATCCCTAATTCATGGGCCACTTCAGACATACTTTCCACTTTCACTTTGGATGGGCTCCTCTGAAGGACATTATTCACAGTGGAACGCAGTTTTTTGACAAATTCTGCATCATTCATCTGTTTACTCTTGATAATGATATTGCTTGGTTTTAATTTTAATTCTGAAGCAATTTTTTTCAGAGACTCTGCACTGAAGGTCTTACATTGTGAATTTCCTACCAAAAACAGCTCAGCTTTCATTTGCTGGGGGGTCAGGAGTTTGTAGCTATGCTCTAAATCATGGAAAAATATGAAAACTGCTGTAGAAGTTTGGCACAAAAAGGAATATTGTGTCTCAAAGGAACTGATATCACCTCGGAGATTGGCCACAGCTACAGGCTCTGTAAAGATGTCTATGTTTCTGTTTCCACCTGGCAAATACCAGCTTATTTCTACCAGAATGTCTGAAATTCTACAAGGGCTGTCTCCAAACTCCATGTCATGATGTACAAAGGTATCATGGTATTGTTGGGGGTTGCTCAAGATCTTGTTCAAAATGTGCGACTACAATCACCCAGTCTGACAAAAGACATCACTGGGAGATCAGTGAGAACTATATTATCTTCAACAAAACCTCTTGTGTCTGCTAAGGAATGGGGTCTGAACTTCTTCACAATGTCCCTCATGGCCCACAGCATTAGCGTACACTGCTGCTTATCACAGTTGGGGAGCAAGAGGGGCACAGAAAACTGACACATTGACATCTTCAAAACCATCTCCTGCTGAAGGAAACTGTCAGCACAGAGGAATAGAGCTGTTATAATGTCCAGGGGATTAATTACATTACTGCTATACAGGTCAACACTCAAGTGAGCCAGAACACTGTCAATATCTTGGGGTGTTTCATCTGGGTTAGAAGTGGCACACTTGGCATTTCTAGCTGTGACATTGGCCATTATAAGTTTTTTTAAGAAGCACGAAGGAAGAGATGTCAGAGAATCTGTCGGTTCATATGTAATATTCGTCTCATCAATCTGAAGGACAGTACTCAGTGTTAGTTTATTTTCCAACTGATGCTCCAATCCCAAGGCATGTAGCAGGTCTTCCAGACAGGTTTCTGTTAAGAAAATAGAATACATTTTTATTAATTTGTTCATTCATTTGTTTAGTTAGGCTCGAGAGGATACTAGGGTTTTATGTTTCTGTATGTCCAATTGTTTTGATCATCCACACACTGTATAATACAAACATGTCTTTTGCACCCTAACCCTGCTCTAGTGTTTCCTGAACCCTACCTTCACAGCCCAGATGTCATGTCCAAATGTGTCACATCATGTATGGAAAGGTTTTGTTTGCAGAAGGCACTTACTTGTTTTAACTGATATTGAGACAGCCTGGCTTTGATGATTATTTTCAAGCACTGTAGAGACGTTGAAGGTGTAAACAGTTCCTTTTTCTAGATTTAAGATGGTAGCAGTACTGGACTCTGTGTTAATTACTTGTAATGCTTCACCAGAAGTGGCATAAGTTACTTTAAACTTGAATGTGATCCCTTCCATGTCAGCTGGCTTCACCCAGCTCAGTGTGACTGATTTGCTTGTGATGTTATCTGTCTTTATCTTTCCAGGTGGAGAGAGCTCTGTAAGAGAAATTACATTTACAATTATTTAAATATTATGCACACAATATAGAAAGACTTTCCTGCAATCAACATGATAGCAGCTACTATTACTTCATTGTGAGTATGTGTAACAGCGCACTGTGTGTACATGAGCTCGTTACAGTAACGTAACCCCTCTGTACATAAGTACAGTGATAAACTTCCCGCATTGGGAGACACGGACTTTTGGAGTGGTGTGCTTATCGCTCTACTGGGTGGAGCTGTGCGGTGCAGTGCGCTCAGAGGAGCGTCTGTATGATGTACACTACCTGTCAAAGTTTTAGAACACCTCAATTTTTCCAGTTTTTATTGAAATGTACGAAGTTTAATGTCTCAGTGTACTCTGAAATTAAAGAATAGAACAAATAAACAATTGGAGATAAAAAAAGGAATCATGGAATTGTTTTAACAAAATGTAACCCCTTAAGCCTTTAAAAGGGCATCAAATCCATACGTTTCTCTTTAATCCCATGTCTACTCTCCACTGTTGTGTTTATTGTTTGTCAAGTGTTTGGTATTCCATGAAAACTGAGACTCTCAGCTTTCTAATGATGTGAAGCATTCTCTGATGTGAAAAATCTGTTTTCTATACCCTCCCCCACATTTTTACGCCCCCCCATCCGCATTGTGAAATGGGGGGGTGGGGGGATACTTGGTCTGAGTAGGAATAAAAAATCTCAGAAAATATTGACAATTATGACATATTCTGGAACCAGACAGTCTACTGATCAAAACAAGACCATCCACGTTTTGATAGAAGCAACACACACCCGTAGAGAGCTCAAAATGTCAAGATGGAAAACTCTGTTTACAGTGTACTAATACACAACGGTTTTACATAATTGGATCTGAACTTCTCTGTGTTTGATAGAACATCAAATAATATATCAAATAATATAATTGTTAGGTTGTTCTGAACATAACTGTTCCTCGGCTACGGCCGATCGTGGAGGGGGGGTACTGTCACGGCACAATCTAGCACTTCCACTGTCCCCCACTAGATGTCACCATCACCCTGCCTTATCAAACAACATCCCTGTTACCCTTGTGCACTTCTGCAATCACCCTCTTCTCCCATTCGACCTTCACCTCTCAACCTGGTTTTCCTTTCCACATAAAAACCCCTCACTGTCTCACACTCTTCGCGAAGTTTTGTCAGTTCACGCTACATTTCCAAGCATTCTCTTTGAGCCTAGTTTAGCCTTTTAATCATCGACCCCTTGCTTTACCTCCCAACCCCGACCACAACTTTCCTCTATACTCTGTTTGCCTGATCGCCTGACCCTTGCCTGTGACCACGACCATGTCTTTGTCTTGCCCTTGATTGGCTGTTCTACCAGTATCCAACCCATGCCTGACTGACCACCTCTACCAACACCGCAACTGGGTTCCCTGTTCCCGTGCCCTGCGGTACTTTACAGAAAGCTTCGCCTCCAAATAGACCCAGCGATGCTGACTACCCTCGCCACCCAGAGAGCCGTGCTCGGGGAGCATGAGCGGATGCTCTAGGGGATTGTGACCGCCCTGGACCGGTGACGGCTGATCCGGCTCCTGCTGCCGCCCCTGTAGCTCCTGTCCAGCCGGTCTGGCTGGCTGTTCTGGGGAAATACGACGGCTCCCCCGACCACTGCAATGGGCTTTGGACTGCAGTGCAAGCTGTACTTTGCCCACCTGCCCACGTCCTTCCCCACCGAAGAGGCCAAGATCACCATTCATTGTCACCCTCCTGACTGGGAGAGCGCTCGGATGGGCTGCCGCCGTCTGGGAGCAACAGGGTGAGGTGACACGGTCCCTTAGTGCCTTCCTGAAGCACTTCCTGGAGGTGTTCCATCACCCAGCAGAAGGGAGGGACACCGGGGAACAGCTCGTCGCGCTGCGCAAGGGCTCCTCGTCCACCACGGATTACGCCCTGAGGTTCCAGACCCTGGCAGCGGGCAGCGGATGATGTGACCGGTCTCTGCTCTCCCAGCGCCACAGACAGCTGCCCAAACTTCACACCTGCACTTTCTTCTCCTGCAAGCTGTCACCGGTGGAGCGCAACTACGACATCAGCAACCGTGAGCTCCTCGGCATGAAGCTGGCTTTCGAGGAGTGGCAGCACTGGCTGGAGGGCGCCGCGCACCCATTCCTGGTTCAAACGGACTACCGGAACCCGGAGTACATCCAGTCAGCGAAGCGCCTCAATACCCGCCAGGTGTGCTGGGCACTCTTCTTCACCCGGTATCAAAGAACATCAAGGCGGACTCCCTCTCTCACCAGTTCGACTCCTCTCTAGCCCCGCAGTCCACGGAACCCATCCTGTCTCCCTCCTGCGTTCTGGCTCCCATTCAGTGGAGCATCTGGGACCAGATCCAGCGTGGACTCGCCACTGATCCGGCTCCTCCCACCTGTCCAGCGAACCGGACCTACGTCCCGTCATCCATGCGCCCGCAAATGCTGCACTGGATCCACGGCACTCCTGCCTCCGTTCACCCGGGTGTCAGCTGCACCGTCGCCCTGGTTCAGGGAAAGTTCTGGTGGCTGGGTCTTGCACGTGACATCATTTCGTTTGTCAGATGCTGTTCCACCAGGTGTTCCGTGTCTACAGGCTGCCTGAGGACATTGTTTCCGACAGAGGTCCCCAGTTCACCTCCCGTGTCTGGTCTGCCTTTTTCAAGGCACTGACTTCGGGATATCACCCCCAATCAAACGGCCAGACGGAGCGCTTAAACCAGGAGATCGGGAGGTTTCTATGCTCCTATTGTAGCTCGTCCCAGACTAGAATCACTTCTTGCCCTGGGCGGAGTACGCGCAGAACTCCCTCAACAGCTCTTCCTCTGGCCTCACCCCCTTCCATTGCACCCTTCAGTTACCAGCCTGCCCTGTTCCCCTGGGATGAGGAATCCACAGATGTCCCGGTGCTGGTGATCTGGCAAGCGGCGCACACCTGGCTGCAGTTCGAGATCTGCCGCCAGAAGTCTACAGCAGACCGACATCACCGCCCAGCGCCACACTATCTGCTGGGACAGGAGGTGTGGCTTTCCACCAGGGAAATCAGGATGAAACCGCCCTCCAAGAAACTCAGCCCCCAGTACATCGGCCCTTTCCGGATTCTCCACCACGTCAATCCAGTCACCTACCGCCTGCAGTTGCCCCCACTTTCCACGTCTCCCTCCTGAAGCCGGTGGTTGGATCATTCACCTGCTCCTGCTCAGCCCGCCTCTTCTCCTGCTCCTGCTCCTCCCCCTCCTCCGCCTTTGAATCATCGACCCCTTGCTTTACCTCCCGATCACGACTTTGGACTTTCCTCTATACTCTGTTTGCCTGATCGGCTGACCCTTACGTGTGACCATGACCACGTCTTTGCCTTGCCCTTGATTGCCCTGTTCTACCGGTATCCAACCCACACCTGACTGACCACCTCTACCAGCACTGCAACTGGGTTCCCTGTTCCCGTGCCCCACGGTATGTTACAATAACAAGCCTATTTGCAAAGAAATCCAATTGAAATTGAGTCATCTGTGACCGTCTGAATGAGACCCCCCATCCCCCAGAGCAGACAACACAGAAACTGTAAATTGGATGTGTCTGAGAATGAAACGCCCTGGTAGCCAAGAGAATAAGCTTTCAAATGATGTGCGCATTGTAAGAATACAGTGTAACTTCTATGCACAGGAGCTTCGCGAAACACTGCCAAATAATGCTTTAGAGATTGTAGTAATACAGTATATAGCTCTGAAATGTACATTATTTTTCAGTTTTTGGTAACCTACATTTTTTTTTTAACCTCTGTCAGTTTACCACTTACCTTTGTACCATTTCAGGTTATTCACTGGACTTGAACTGCTTAAATTTCAATAAAAACTGGAAAAATGGGGGTGTTCTAAAAGTTCTGACTGGTAGTGTAGTTCGAATCCCAAGTGGGAAACTCCAAGGTACACACAGTATATCTTGAAACAACACGTATAATAAAATAATTTATTTAACAAAAAATGGAAATACAGTATGTGTAAGTACAGAAAATTAATTAGAATGCTACATTAGTCTGTAGTTGTGTTGTCATGCATACAAAATCAAACCATTGTGACATTAGTGTATTTTATTAGTGCTAAGCTAATTATTTTAAATAATAAAACAGGAAAACATAGTCACAAGTTATAGAATGAACAGAACTTTGTTAATATGTTGTTCCTCTTCCAAAAGTAGTTGCAATAATATAGAAGTAATATATTACTACCTCTTGCCATATCAGAGGTTTCACGGTGAATTCTTTTGTGGTCTGTGTGAGATCTTCTGACTCCACCAAACCTGACTTCATCTAACCTTTCATGGGCATCTTGGAAGTCCTTGAAAATATAATTTGAGAACGTGAGGTATTTAACCAATTTAAATCTGGTTTTGTAATTTAAAATGATCATTAATGATTGTTAATGGAGTTATCTAAACCTGCCTGAAAATAATATTTTGGTGGTAGGGGGCTAATTGAGCAGGAGCCATTAATGACACCTTAGGTCATTGTTGTCAAGGGTAACTTCTCTGCTCAGTGTTAAGGCTGTAATATTACCCACTCTATTTTAATTGAATTACTAGAATCATGAATAAAAGTAATCTTGAATAATTAGAGATTTTATTTGTATCATTATGTTTTTTCTTCTCATAAAAAAGGAGTGAGAAACAGAACATGACAAATGTTTTAAAAGGAAAAAGAACAATAGCAAATAAAACAGTACTATATATTTGTTAATTACAGATGCACAGGGACAAATACATGAATCTATCTTATGTTCTTCCATTTTGCATTGCATTGCTAGGCCACTCCAGGACCTTAATGTGCTTCTTCTTGAGCCACTCCTTTGTGGTGTTTTGGGTCATTGTCATGCTGGAATACCCATCCACGACCCATTTTCAATGCTCTGGCTGAGGGAAGGAGGTTCTCACCCAAGATTTGACGGTACATGGCCCCGTCCATCGTCCCTTTGATGCAGTGCAGTTGTCCTGTCTCCTTAGCAGAAAAACACCCCCAAAGCATAATGTTTCCACCTCTATGTTTGACAGTGGGGATGGTGTTCTTGGGGTCATTCCTCCTCCTCCAAACACGGCGAGTTGAGTTGATGCCAAAGAGCTCGATTTTGGTCTCATCTGACCACAACACTTTCACCCAGTTCTCCTCTGAATCATTCAGATGTTCATTGGCAAACTGCAGACGGGCCTGTACATGTGCTTTCTTGAGCAGGGGGACCTTGCGGGCGCTGCAGGATTTCAGTCCTTCACGGCGTAGTGTGTTACCAATTGTTTTCTTGGTGACTATGGTCCCAGCTGCCTTGAGATCATTAACAAGATCCTCCCGTGTAGTTCTGGGCTGATTCCTCACCATTCTCATGATCATTGAAACTCCATGAGGTGAGATCTTGCATGGAGCCCCAGACCGAGGGAGACTGACAGTTATTTTGTGTTTCTTCCATTTGCGAATAATCACAATTGTCACCTTCTCACCAAGCTGCTTGACGATGGTCTTGTAGCCCATTCCAGCCTTCTGTAGGTCTACAATCTTGTCCCTGACATCCTTGGACAGCTCTTTGTTCTTGGCCATGGTGGAGAGTTTGGAATCTGATTGATTGACTGCTTCTGTGGACAGGTGTCTTTTATACAGGTAACGAGCTGAGATTAGGAGCGCTCCCTTTAAGAGAGTGCTCCTAGTCTCAGCTCGTTACCTGTATAAAAGACACCTGGGAGCCAGAAATCTTGCTGATTGATAGGGGATCAAATACTTATTTCCCTCATTAACATGCAAATCAATTTATAACTTTTTTGAAATGCGTTTTTTTCTGGATATTTTTGTTGTTATTCTGTCTCTCACTGTTAAAATACACCTACCATTAAAATTATAGACTGATCATTTCTTTGTCAGATGGCAAATGTACAAAATCAGCAGGGGATCAAATACTTTTTTCCCTCACTGTACATAGCAAAGGCTAAATTGCATTTCCCATTGCACCCTTAGTTTAACTAATTATTTCCTATATCTGAGCCTTTTGATTATTTTAAACAGTAGGGGTTTTAAGTTAAGTATAAAATTGTATAAGGAAC
The DNA here is from genome assembly GCF_036373705.1 of Amia ocellicauda. Lineage (NCBI taxonomy): Eukaryota > Metazoa > Chordata > Actinopteri > Amiiformes > Amiidae > Amia > Amia ocellicauda. Next base: position 8,734,565 of record NC_089863.1, read on the forward strand.
GTATCTTATTAAGGCACCAACTTTTTATTAGTCACACAATTTAAAAATTAAAGTGTAAGCAAATTATTACTTAATTAAGGGCTCGAGAGTCATTGAGTCATTGAAAGTTCAGCTGGCACAAAAAGCAGCAGGGTAGTGGGTCCTCCAGGAGCAGGGTGGAGAACCACTGATCTAGACTAAACACTTAATACGACATTAGTCTGAATTATCTGAATTAGAAAATAAATGTTATGTACATGCAGAGGATTGGACCTGGCACCACCAACACTGCCAACACCGCTCTGCTGTTCAAGAACTGCGGTACCAAGCTGGAGCTCAGCACTGAACCACAGCCCTGCCCCAGGCATCTTATACTAATACACTATTGGCACAAGTCGGCTATAGGCTACATACTATGGAGTGCTAGACCTGTCAAAATCAATAAATAAATACATACTTAAATAAATGCATGATACTGAAATAGATGAATGATACATTTATTTCAACATGTATTCATTAAATCTTTTCAGTGTCAACCATTCAATGATAGACCATGACATTGCTATTGGTTCATAGGTTTTGTCCCTATCCACCAGGGAAGCAGATTCAAGCATGCCATTGGTCAACCCTTTTCTGTGCTGTGCTCAATTGTGTGTGACTGCTAACTGAAAATCCCATGGGAGGCATTTAAAATGATAAAAATGACAGACTTCCAACCCCAAGAGTTTCTTAGTGAGATTGTCAGGGAACTAAAAACTTTGGAAAACAAACCTGATAGCAACAGTTAGGAAAGATGCTTTTTGTGTCGTGTGGAAAACCTTTGTAAAGACTAGGCCAAATTGTGGCTCTCAGTAATTATGATATTGCCAATATAATTGTCTGTAATTGCAAGATGTTTTGGTTAGCATCTAACTGCAAGAGAACAAAATGGCAATGTTAAGCGGACACCGTTCAATCAGCATTAGATTAATCAGTCGAGACAACTGAGGCTTACATTTCGATTGGGTTGCATGCTCCTGAAATTGCAAGCTTATTTGGTGTGTCGGAAAGCACTGTAAGGTGAATAATGGGAGAGTCTAAAACGCCTAATGTAGAAAACACTTAATGTCTTACTGTGTGTAACAGGGCTCATTAGGTATACAGCTGTAAAAAATAGTCAGACATCATACTTGAGTAAAAGTACAAATATTCTATCAAAAACATACTCCAGTAAAAGTAAAAAGTCTCCCATTCAAACAGTACTTGAGTAAAAGTAAAAAAGTAGTTACTTTCAAGAATTACCAAAAGTAAAAGTAAATTGTAATTTTAGTAATATAGTGAAAGTTCATGTGTTAGTGTGTGAGCCTTATGAAGAGCCATGCAAGAGATTCATTCAAAGGGTAACACTGGGGGATTCATATAATAAATGGACACTCGGGCAAGTATAATAAATGGACATTCAATTTAGCCAGTTACTTAGCGCACTTATCAGAAGCGTTACACTGTAGGCTGTGATTATTTAGCATTTATTTAGTATTACTACGAGCTATTGTTCAGTGTAACTGCGTGTGTCTGGCTCTGTCTTTGTCTGTATTCAGAATTGTGCCATTAGTAATCCTGTGTGGGAGGGAGGGCCATCCTGACCAGCCTTGTGAGTTTTGCCGCCGGCAAAAGCAGGAGCAAGATGGGGGGTGGGAACATTTGTTTTTGGGGCAAATGCTTAAGACTTTAGGGGCAATGCGTGAGCTATACCTGCCACAAGAATACAGGTCACTGCACCGCTTTACAACATGGACCATTCATAACCGGCTCGAACAAAACGTTATGACAACTCTACAGCTACATGCACAATACCCATCGATCTAATGCAACACAAAACAGAGTACAGGCTCTCTCAGATCAATACTCACTTCTCTGTGCTGTGTGCGGAGCGGGTGTCTGTGTCCTTCTGTTTCTCCCATAAGTCGTCAAACTCACAGGAAAGTCGCAGTTTTTCATACATACCCATTATTAACGTTAGATATATTTTTTCATGCAGCTGCGCGGTTGTAACAACAGGACTGCCAAGTGTTGTGGACCAAAGTGCATGAATAAAGATTCTGGTCAAAACAGGCGTGAGGTCAAGAACCAGCAAACTGGGCAATGGAGGCTGAGCTAGAATCGTGGTCGGGGTAAACAGGCTATAAATCGGACGATCAGGCAAACAGAGTACAAAGGGAGATCCAAGAGCCGGTAATCAAAGAACAAGCAAGGAACAGAAGAACTACGAACTACGAACTACGAACTACGAACTACGAACTACGAACTCTAATGCTCAGTAGTATAGCACAGGAGGCTTTATAAGACTTTGCGAGGAGCTATAGAAACAAGGGGGTTTAAATACTGAGCTAATGAGCCCAGGTAGCTGGGAACAGGTGTGCTAATTGGTAAATTAATGGAGAGCACTTGACCTGAAGTAACCCAGAGCAGGAAAACAGAAAGTGGAGAAGGATAGAAGGTGAGAAGTATTGACCTCTGGTGGAGAGACTAGGAACAAGGTCAGGACGTGGACATAACAGCGGTGAAACTTTTTTTTTTTCGCTGTGGGCATACGTAACTTTGAAAGCAAACCGAAATGGTCAAAATGACCCAGCCTTTCTACTGTGTGATGACCAATCAAAATATATTTTTTTCACAACTGGTAAAATGTGTGTGACTGACGTATGAATGGTGCTATGAAGCTGCAGAGTGAAGCATATAGTCGGATCAATATTAATGAATTAAGTGAGCTGTGTGCCCCTGAAAACGCAGGTTTGATGTTATTGTATTCCTCTACACCGCGCAACCAGCAACGCAGCACATCAGGTGGGCATGACCGAGGGGTCAAATTGTAGGACAGACTAGGGATACAAAACTGAGGTGCCACAATATTCCAACTGAGGGGGCATTGCCCCCTTGTGGCGCCGGGCCTGTCTCTTTCAAACCCCCAAAACAGCCTTTGAATGCTCAAAAACAGCCTTTGCTGATTAATGCATTTTATTGTCAGAACAATCAAAAACTCACTCTGCTGGGACCTTGAATAGAGACCCTGACTCTGAAAGCCCAGAACTACACGGGAGGATCTTGTTAATGATCTCAAGGCAGCTGGGACCATAGTCACAAAGAAAACAATTGGTAACACACTACGCCGTGAAGGACTGAAATCCTGCAGTGCCCGTATGGTCCCCCTGCTCAAGAAAGCACATGTACAGGCCCGTCTGAAGTTTGCCAATGAACATCTGAATGATTCAGAGGAGAACTGGGTGAAAGTGTTGTGGTCAGATGAGACCAAAATCGAGCTCTTTGGCATCAACTCAACTCGCCGTGTTTGGAGGAGGAGGAATGACCCCAAGAACACCATCCCCACCGTCAAACATAGAGGTGGAAACATTATGCTTTGGGGGTGTTTTTCTGCTAAGGAGACAGGACAACTGCACCGCATCAAAGGGACGATGGATGGGGCCATGTACCGTCAAATCTTGGGTGAGAACCTCCTTCCCTCAGCCAGGGCATTGAAAATGGGTCGAGGATGGGTATTCCAGCATGACAATGACCCAAAACACACAGCCAAGGCAACAAAGGAGTGGCTCAAGAAGAAGCACATTAAGGTCTTGGAGTGGCCTAGCCAGTCTCCAGACCTTAATCCCATAGAAAATCTGTGGAAGGAGCTGAAGGTTCGAGTTGACATACGTCAGCCTTGAAACCTTAATGACTTGGAGAGGATCTGCAAAGAGGAGTGGGACAAAATCCCTCCTGAGATGTGTGCAAACCTGGTGGCCAACTACAAGAAACGTCTGACCTCTGTGATTGCCAACAAGGGTTTTGCCACCAAGTACTAAGTCAAAGGGGTCAAATACTTCTTTCCCTCATTAACATGCAAATCAATTCATAACTTTTTTTAAATGAGTTTTTCTGGATTTTTTTGTTGTTATTCTGTCTCTCACTGTTAAAATACACCTACCATTAAAATTATAGACTGATCATTTCTTTGTCAGTGGGCAAACGTATAAAATCAGCAGGGGATCAAATATTTTTTTCACTCACTGTATACCAAACAGGTGCTAATGATCATCAATTCAATATGTAGGTTGAAACACAATCATTAACTGAAACAGAAACAGCTGTGTAGGAGGAATAAAACTGGGTGAGGAACAGCCAAACTCAGCTAACAAGGTGAGGTTGCTGAAGACAGTTTACAGTCAAAAGTCATACACCATGGCAAGACTTGGTCAGGACAAAAACTATCAATGGCAGGATGCCTGCTGCTACCAGAAGCTCAGCTTTGTCTGCTAGTAACTTTGACTAAAAGCCACTTCACAACATCTAGATTTGTTTATTAATTTTCTAATTATGATGCTATACTGAACAATATGCATGCATTCAATGGTCTTGTTTAATACCACAGTCTCTATATAAACTTAATTTGTATGAAAACTCACTTAAAACAAGTAGTTAAGTAGAAATCAGACCCTAAAATATAATAAGTTGCATGAAACATTGTGGTGCCCAAGTTATACCTGCAGGTTTAGGATGTCATTCAATATTTGTAGACTTGGCATGTTCGCTAAGGGTTTGCCCTCTCCAGGTTAGGGGGGAGTAGGCTGTCCCAGGGCACGCTGGAGGGATTATATCTCCCGGCTGGCCTGGGAACACCTGGGAATCCCCCAGGAGGAGCTGGAATCTGTTGCTGGGGAAAGGGAGGTGTGGTCCGCCCTGCTTAGTATGTTGCCACCGCGACCCTCACCAGGACAAGCGGTGTAGAAAATGGATGGATGGATGGCTAAAGGTTGTTGTTGCAAATTATTCGTATTTTTTTATTTTACCACCACCTAAATAGTTTTTGTATCTGAAAAGCAGTAATTAAATTACCATCTGTTGATTATTCACATGCCTAAAAATTGATTGGTTGATGGCAGTCATTTTGTTACTCAGTTTTATTTAAGTTTTGGGCTTTGTTTTGCTATCCTCCTCTCTGGTTTAGAGTCTTTTTAATTTACCATACAACACCAGACTGCATGTACAGTTAGGTCCATACAAACTAACATAATGATGAATTAAATTGTGAGTTTCAGTACTTGGTTGCAAATCCTTTGCAGTCAATGACTGACTGAAGTCTGGAACCCATAGACATCACCAGATGCTGGGTTTCTTCCCTGGTGATGCTCTGCCAGGCCTGTACTGCAGCTGTCTTTAGTTCCTGCTTGGGCGTTTTGCCTTCAGTTTTGGCTTCAGCCAGTGAAATGCACGCTCAGTTAATTTCAGGTCAGGTGATTGACTTGGCCATTGCAGAGCATTCCACTTCTTCACCTTAAAAGTCTTGGGTTGCTTTCACAGTATGCTTCGGGTCATTGTCCATTGTCCAAATATTTATGGACATAACTGTATATAATATGTATGTAATCCAGACCATATTCTAAATATTTTAGTCATTATGGTAATGCTAAAAGCTAGAATGCTCAACCTATTCATATTTAGTCCAATATCTAATTTTCTAGCATTTCAGTGTCCTCCCCAGATAATTCCCATGCTGCCTGTTCTAACACATTGAATGCAAGGAATGCTTTAAAACCGATCATCCAACATTTGGGATAATTGTACATACTTTGGTGAATTTAACTCCGACAGGGCGAGTCTGTTATATTTCAAATATGCTATTATTGAATCTCTTTTTGTTTATGCCTTTCTCTCACCATATATCACACCACTACAATCTTTACTAGCAAACATACCCAAAATAATTTGTTTAAGCAGCATGGTAGAATACACCAGAGTTTAAATGAATACTCTATAATAGATTAAAAAAAATAATAATAATTGCAAAAGAGAATTATAAATGTAATTGGGAGAATAAAATACAAAATATAAGACAATATTAATTATTGGTATATTTATTAAGGATTACAATATGTGTAACAAATCAAACCTTGTCTTCATGGAGGGAAATTAAAAGAAAATTGGCAGAATAATAAAAGCAGAATATAGCAAAGCAACATATAAAGAAATACAAAATGAAGTAAAGTGTTACACAGTCATAATGTCCATATGCCAAAGCTCCTTTTGATTAACTGTATTTTGAGAAGAAATAACCCCAAAAATGTCAATCCAGTTTACAAACCCCTCAGGTCAATCAGCTGAAATCATTAAAGTCATCTCTGTGCTGAATTCAGCATTATGTTTTTGTATTTTTTATCAGACACCCTTATCCCAATAATTGTCAAAATATAATTAAAAGTAGTTTAATTAAAAAGGTTACTTTCACAAATTTGATCACTTCAATAACATTGCTTAAATGTGTGAATAATTTCAAAAACCAAAAATGATATGGAATAATTTAACAATAAAAATAATGTAATTAATTAATTAAAGACTATAACTTGTTTTCAGTAATATAAAGCAAAAAATAACAAGATTAAAATCTGGTGCACTACACATCTTATTAACTTCTACTTTTTCCTTTGTCTTCAATGGAATCATTGCATTTGTCTTTGCAGATAAAAGTGAAAGCAATTGATCATATTTGTTTCTTTCCTGTTCCTAAGCCTGGATACACACAGCCATTTGTTTTAACTTCAGAAGGACGGTAATGCAGTTAAAGCACAGTAGTAAGGCTCACTGTCTCAGATCCCATGCCTTTGTATCTCACATATCTCTTCTGTTATTTGCACACCATTCTCCCAATTATATGTCACACTTTTATTTAAACATATGCCAAGATAACAGTTGTAACAGTACCTAATTAGAAACATACACTTGTGAAGACATAATCTTAATTCTAACCATTAACTTCACTTGCAGTCAATCAGTCACCAGTTTCAAAATGTAAAAAGAAAAATGAAATAATTATCTCCCTGGTGTCACACCAAACTCCTGGTTGCTGAGTTGGTTCATTTCATGTTGAATGATTCTTTCAAGCTGTTCATAGCTTGTCCTTTTGTTATCTCACACCAGTCTGGCGGCATATCAGCAGGTTTAGCATTGTACGTCTTCGCAAACTTTTGGTTAAATGAACGAAACACATATTTCCAGTAATCTGTTGTCTGAATGCTGGTGTCTGGTGGGATATTCCAGTCAGGGTACAATGTCCTGTAATCTTTATATGGATGGAGCTTCCAATCTGTAAGACTGTTTTTAAATTTCCTCTCACTGTACACATCAGATGAGCAAATTTCACATGCAAGTTTATATGTGGTAACACTCCTGTATCCACCAAGCCCCTGAGGACGGTGTACAGAAGTCCAGTGGTCTTTGTGATCTTTCCCTCCTGCTTCACAAGGAGCTTTGCAAAATGGGCATTGTTTCCCACAGCCAAACACTCTCTTGAACAGCTCGTTCTCTGGTTTGAATGGCAGATTGTGAAGTTTCTTCTCTATGTCACTTTCCTTATGAAACTCAGCACTTATACCCTGTTCCATTTCTCCTACGACGTGTTTAAGACACTGAGAGAAGTCCTCTGTGTTTGCATTGTTTAACATCATCACTGCTTCTAACCCATCCCTGGGAATAACAAGCTTCTCTGCCAGGTTACTGCAAATGTCTTGAATAAATTCCTTTATGTTTCTGCTGTCCTTGCAATGTGATCCCTCACTTTGTCTCTTCTGTGCATCTGCAATGGCTCCCTTTATTTTCTGTATTATTTGTTTCAGCTGTTTCTCTTCCAATTCCACAATTTGGTTTTCTGTTGAAAAGTGCTCTGTGATTTTTCCAAAGATCCATTTCTTCACAAAATCTTCATAGGACTGAATATACTTCACATAGTTTTCAAACTTTTCTTCTGAAAGCAGCTGTTTCAGAATGGAGAACTGGAAAAATGACCGGGTGCTATAATCTACAGAGCTCTTTCCTGTCAGCATTTCATCCACAATATCTGGACCCAAGCATTTGGTGACATACGCCCTTACTGCAGGTCTAAGGCAGAGTTGAGTAAACTCTTCAGCTTTCTTCTGGCACTGGTCTCTTTCATGGAATAGATCCTTGAAGTCTGCACAGTACTGTTCCTTGTACTGCTCCAGACAGAGTCGGGGGTCATTGACTTTAATGAAACGATCATGCATCTGCTGAAACGCTCTTGCTGCGATCCCACAGATGTGCAGCTTCAGACAGGCTTCAAATCGGTCACTGGTTTCTAGTTCCTTGTTGCTCTCTAGCCTCTCATCAATCATGTTTAACAATTCTCTAATGTAAGTGTTATGGTAATCTATTCCAGTTCTTACCTTGTCCAAGATAAACTGTCTGCACTGTTCTGTTATACTGTCTGACATTTGTTGTGTTTTCATAGTTTGTTCCTCTTTAAAAAGAGTATGATATAGCTTCTTGAAGAAATTCTTATGTTTGGTATCCTTAACAACAAAAGGCTCTCGTCCACATTGATCTAAATGTTTGACTTCATTTAGCATTTCAAGCACTGACCCTCCCTGCCTTACTAAATTAAACCTTAATTGAATGAATGCGTCCTGTGGAACATCTCGTCTTTGCAAGCCTTTAAAGGACAGCTCATCCACTGTCTTTATCCACATGTTTTGAAATTCTTTATCCAGGACCTCTTCTGAAAAATCAGCTTTGATCTTCCTACAGCGTTCAAGTAACTCCAATACCTTCTGCTCCATTACAGCTGCATGGTTCTTTTTTATGTCGTCTAATTTCTTCATTCCTTTCTGAATTTCAAAAGCAGCCTCAAGTGTGTTCTTCAATGAGCTTTCAATTTCTCTGCAGAGGCTTTTGGCACTGTTTACAAAGTCTTCTCTGTACTTCTCCACAAGGTAGACGTGACCCTCCTGTCTTTCATAGTATTCAGCCAGGTTGTCAAGGATTTCCTTTTCTCCCTTTTTAAGCAGTATGGCTGCATCACATTTTAAGATGTCCATAAAATCATCAATATTTGAGGGCTGGGATTGTAGAGATATTGTCCCAAAGTTAGAAATCTTAGTTTCTGCATTTGACCCCCATGTGTACATATGCTTTCTGAATGACCATTCCCATTTATTGAATTCAGTGCACAGCTTGGAATAAGCGTCTGCCACTAGGCTGTTTCTGAAGCTGAAGATGAAATTCTCATACTTCACTGCTTTCCACAAACTTCTTGTCCATTCCAGGAATTCTGTGATTTGGTTTGTGTGGGCTTTGTTCTTACACTCTTTGAAAACTTCAATCATGTTCCTTTTGAACTCACTCACTGATTCGCTGTATCCTGCGTTCACTGGGGCCATTGGGGGATTGCCATGCCACAGGCCTGGGATGTACCAGTTGTCTCTCTCTGGATTGTACTCCATGACATCTGTGAATTTCCTGTTGGATCCCTTCTTTTCCATTCTGGCTGCTGCTTGTGTCATCTCATTCAGCTGTTCTAAAAGCAGTTTCCTGTCCCTCATGTTTTTGTCATGGGCCGACACATCTGCCACATTCTGGTGCACAAACTGACATTTTGGTTTCTTCCCCACTTCCTTCATTCTAAGAAAGGCATGGACCACAATCTGTAGGATGTCCTTCATTTCAGTGGAGTTTTCCATGGCTATGTTGATTATTGTTATGTCACTTAACCCAACCACCAGTGTTGCCAGTTCATTATCATGCTCGTAGCTGTCAGCCAGCTGTGCCAGCTCTGGAGATTTCAATCCTTCAGTGTCGATAACCATAACAAAGTCACATTTCAGCTTCTTTTTAAAATTGTCCTTGACTTTAATCAACAACATAAAGGCACCTCTTGTGCATCTGCCACTGCTGACAGCAAACTGAACACCAAACATTGTGTTGAGAAGAGTTGACTTCCCGGTACTTTGGACTCCTAACACGGTGACAACTAATAATCTGCTGTTGGACTGCACTTCATGATGGAGTGCAGTTAGAACATCTGAAACCCATTTTATAGGGATATTGGATGCATCTCCATCCACTAATTCAAGAGGGAAGCCATCCAACAAAAGCTTAGCACACAATGTAGGAAGGTGTTGCATTTGTTGTTGATAGGGGTCATTGGAAGGGAGGGAGCTGGCTGCTTCATACAGCTGACCCATTTCTCGTAAGAAGTGTTCAACCCCTAATGAACTGTTTGAAATCTGCTTATCCAGGTCAGCAATTAGGTCTTTGTTTTCTGAAGAATTCTGACACACTTCTCTGTACTTCTCCCGCAGGCCTGAAAGGTTTTTACGAGATAAAGCATCCAAATTATTTCTCATCCACTTGAGAAAATAAGTCCGCTCAGTGATTGAACTTGATATTCCAGCTATGAAACATGTCATGGCTTCAGTCATGTCGTAATTTGCTTGCTGTTTTCTGAGTTGCTGCTTCTTGTTCCTAAGTTCACACTTATACTCTTCAATGTTTTGATATCCTGCCTTTTTCAGTCGGCACTCCTCCTTTTCTAACTTTGCCAGTTCTTTCCAGACCTTTCCTTGCAATGGCAACTGTCTGTTCTTGTACTTCGGGATGTCAGATATGTTTGATGTGATTGCATCGGCTTTCTGCTTGGCCTCTTGACATTCGGGACAGTCTTCATCTACAGGAATCCCTAATTCATGGGCCACTTCAGACATACTTTCCACTTTCACTTTGGATGGGCTCCTCTGAAGGACATCATTCACAGTGGAACGCAGTTTTTTGACAAATTCTGCATCATTCATCTGTTTACGTTTGATAATGATATTGCTTGGTTTTAATTTTAATTCTGAAGCAATTTTTTTCAGAGACTCTGCACTGAAGGTCTTACATTGTGAATTTCCTACCAAAAACAGCTCAGCTTTCATTTGCTGGGGGGTCAGGAGTTTGTAGCTATGCTCTAAATCATAGAAAAATATGAAAACCGCTGTAGAGGTTTGGCACAAAAAGGAATATTGTGTCTCGAAGGAACTGATATCGCCTCGGAGATTAGCCAAAGCTACAGGCTCTGTAAAGATGTCTATGTTTCTGTTTCCACCTGGAAAATACCAGCTTATTTCTACCAGACCGTCTGAAATTCTACGAGGGCAGTCTCCACACTCCATGTCATGATGTACAAAGGTATCATGGTATTGCTGGGGGTTGCTGAAGATGTTATTCAAAATCTGCGACTTAGATAAACTACAATTGCCCAGTCTGACAAAAGACATAATTGGGAGATCAGTGAGAACTATATTGTCCTCAACAAACCCTCTTGTGTCTGCTAAGGAATGGGGTCTGAACTTCTTCACAATGTCCCTCATGGCCCACAGCATAAGCGTACACTGCTGCTTATCACAGTTGGGGAGCAAGAGGGGCACAGAAAACTGACACATTGACATCTTCAAAACCATCTCCTGCTGAAGGAAACTGTCAGAGCAGAGAAATAGAGCTGTTATAATGTCCAGTGGATTAATTACATCACTGCTATACAGGTCAGCACTAAGGTGAGCCAGAACACTGTCAATGTCTTGGGGTGTTTCATCTGGGTTAGAAGTGGCACACTTGGTATTTCTAGCTGTGACATTGGCCATTATAAGTTTTTTTAAGAAGCACCATGGAAGAGATTTCAGAGAATCGGTTGGTTCATCTGTAATGCTTGTGTCATCAATTTGAAGGACAGTACTAAGTGTTAGTTTATTTTTTAACTGATGCTCCAATCCCAAGTCATGTAGCAGGTCTTCCAGACAGGTCTCTGTGAAATAAATGGAAGACATTTGCATGCGATTGTAAGAAGTTGTACTGAATATAGAAATTATATTCATGTTGCTGTTCTGATCCATAGTGTGATGCCATGTTGGGTGGAGCAGCGGGAGACCACCCTGAACTCCCCTGCACCTCCCCAGACCCTGAGCAAGGTAAATTACCTGGATGAGCACCTGACCTGCTCTTGCCCACCGACTGGATCTCTGCCTTTATAAAGCAGTTAGGGACCTGTTTATTTGTTTATTGAAGCTTAACTGAAGGAGCTAGGGGTTTGTTTTATGTTTTTGTATGTCCTTTTGTCTTGATAACCTGCACACTGTATTATAAAAGTACATATTTTGCAACCTAAACCTGCCTAAAGCCCCATTCACACTGGCTTTGAAAGCCAGCAATTCTGAGTGTTATTGATGAACCAATTCCCAGGAATTTGCTGGCTTTCAAAGCCAGTGTGCAGGTTATCAAGACAAAAGGACATACAAAAACATAAAACAAACCCCTAGCTCCTTCAATATACATTATTTTCAACTTCCACCATTTTTGCAGCCCTATTCTGGTTGGTTATGTCAGCTAGTTAATGTACTGCATCGATAATGCAAGGACGTGACATGTCATATGCTCGCATTTGTTTCCCTGCTTCATTCACACAGACCCATTGCCGGACAATTGATAGTATTTAGACTAGGTCCCGAGGTGGAAAATCTAAATGCCAGCATAAACCCATTTACACAGACCTTGCAGACAACAAAATGACACCAAAAAGCCAGTATTTGTTTCAGTGTGAATGGGTGTTTCCTGAAGCATGTTGTGACAAGGGTGCTGCAATTTGCCCTCCCAGACACTAGAGGGCTGTGCGACAACTTTGGACACCTCTAAAAACAAGACATGAAGCAGAAGCCCTATTTTAGAAGCAGAAATTCAGTTTAGAACAGGCACCATCTTTTGATGGGGGCCACAATACGAATATATTGGCAAATCAGCTGGCAATTTGGAAGCTGGCTATTGATTGGCGTGATGCTGATTGTGGTGGGTTTCCCACTGAATAAAAAGGGTTATAGTATCCAGGTCAGAGGGTTTTCTGTGGAGAGGGAGAGGGAGAGAAGTTTAGGGCTGTCCCAAATGTCACATTTTTACCTTCGAAGGTTCAGAACACATTACCGAATGATGGTTCGAAGCTTCGTTGGTGCTAATTTGCATAATGTATAGATTATGTCACATTAGCTACTTGTGTATAGCTTTGAATGAAAATCCTACTTTTTGTTTTACATGTATTCCATATAAGCAAAATAAAACTGCGGTCTGCAGAGGCTGTCAATAAGGCACTTTGGGGAAAAAAGGGCAGTGGTGAAAAAGGGGCAGTGGCTCGCACCACCCCTGCACCCCACCTCTGTATGTCGCTGACTGCAGCACACACAGGTCTCAGGGATTGAACACACTCACACACCAACTAATTTTTCTACATCCCTTCACCTTTTATCCCCTCTCCCTACGCTCTTCCCCGCCCGCCAGCCCTATTTACCCTTTATTGGGTGTTGGGGCATGCTACAGTATTCAAACATTGTCAGTTTCTATTAACAAGAGAAAAAAAAACTGTGATTGTCACACGAAGAAACCAATGAACCTACGAAGACAGCCCTAGAGAAGTTTGCCTTCTTTGTTTTGCAGAAGCAAATTAAAAATCCTGAAAACTAAGGTCCTGTAAAACTGTTTATTTTAGTTATTAACCCACCCTTTTGTTGGGCTTTCCTCCACTATTGGACACGTATTTTGTTGTATTTTGCTACCCTTAATAAAGGAAGGTGGGAAACCCCAGAAAACTTTTTTAAACCATCACCAGACTCCTTGTGGTCCTTGCCATGTCCAACCCCTCACGGTGTCACAGTAGGTATGGAAAGGTTTTGTTTTTTGCAGAAGGTACTTACTTGTTTTAACAGATATTGAGACAGCCTGGCTTTGATGATTATTTTCAAGCACTGTAGAGACGCTGAAGGTGTAACCAGTTCCTTTTTCTAGATTGAAGATGGTGGCGGTACTGGACTCTGTGTTAATTACTTGTAATTCTTCACCAGAAGTGGCATAAGTTACTTTAAACTTGAATGGGATTCCTTCCATGTCAGCTGGCTTCGCCCAGCTCAGTGTGACTGATTTGCTTGTGATGTTTTCTGTCTTTATCTTCCCAGGTGGAGAGAGCTCTGTAAGAGAAATCACATTTTGTTGATCAGAATAGTGTAATTGATGCTACGGTACAACTAAAGTATTGTTGCTTATTCAGAATCCAGTTGCTTTGTATTAATTAGACTGAAATATGTAATATATATGTCCTTTAATATGCAATAAAGATATATTCTCGATTTTTTTTTATTTAGTGCTTAAATAATCCCCCTCAAAAATTTTACAAATCTTAAAAAATCATTTATTTAATTATTTTACAAGGGACTGGCTAAACAACACCCTGGATGTCTAAATGGATACAGTTAATCTGGAAGACTGAAGCTGGGCTGGAATATGTACATTTAGTTCTGACCTGTATATGCAGAGATTGAGGCGGCTTTGCTGAGTTTTCCATTCGATCCAACTGTGGCAACACTGAAGGTGTATTGTCTTCCTGGTCTCAGTTTGTCAATTACAGCACAATCAGTATCTTTGATTTTGACACTGGCTTTGGTTCTGTCTACAGAGTTGATGTAGGTTATTTTAAATCTCTTCTGAGGCCTGGTCATCCCATCAGGACATCTCCAGCTTAGTGAAACACGGTCAACTCCTGTAGAGTTTATTTTTATCTCTTCAGGAGGGGCTAGATCTGGAAGTAACAGGAACAGTTATGGACCACTACATGCGGTTATTTATAATTAAATATTATTATGAGTTATTATGATTTGTATGCACACAATACAGAAAGAAATGCCAGCAATCACCATGGCAGCAGCTAATATTACTTCATAGTGTGTACATGAGCTTATTACAGTGACATAACCCCTCTATAAAATCAGAACAGTGATATGCTTCCCACATCAGATGACCCGGCCTTTTAGCGTAGCAGGCTTATCACTGGTGTGGTGTGGAGTGGAGTAGAAACACCTGTGCCGTGTGGATTGCGCTCTCCCTGCACACATAACACGCTACATATGCTGAAACAGCAAGGTCATAATATTCATAGTGTCTTCTAGTTGGACTACGATGGAAACGAAACATCAATCACTGAATGTCTGTTATCTGAGAACACTGACACTATACACTCACCTAAAGGATTATTAGGAACACCTGTTCAATTTCTCATTAATGCAATTATCTAATCAACCAAACACATGGCAGTTGCTTCAATGCATTTAGGGGTGTGGTCCTGGTCAAGACAATCTCCTGAACTCCAAACTGAATGTCTGAATGGGAAAGAAAGGTGATTTAAGCAATTTTGAGCGTGGCGTGGTTCTTGGTGCCAGACGGGCCGGTCTGAGTATTTCACAATCTGCTCAGTTACTGGGATTTTCACGCACAACCATTTCTAGGGTTTACAAAGAATGGTGTGAAAAGGGAAAACATCCAGTATGCGGCAGTCCTGTGGGCGAAAATGCCTTGTTGATGCTAGAGGTCAGAGGAGAATGGGCCGACTGATTCAAGCTGATAGAAGAGCAACTTTGACTGAAATAACCACTCGTTACAACCGAGGTATGCAGCAAAGCATTTGTGAAGCCACAACACGTACAACCTTGAGGCGGATGGGCTACAACAGCAGAAGACCCCACCGGGTACCACTCATCTCCACTACAAATAGGAAAAAGAGGCTACAATTTGCACAAGCTCAGCAAAATTGGACAGTTGAAGACTGGAAAAATGTTGCCTGGTCTGATGAGTCTCGATTTCTGTTGAGACATTCAGATGGTAGAGTCAGAATTTGGCGTAAACAGAATGAGAACATGGATCCATCATGCCTCGTTACCACTGTGCAGGCTGGTGGTGGTGGTGTAATGGTGTGGGGGATGTTTTCTTGGCACACTTTAGGCCCCTTAGTGCCAATTGGGCATCGTTTAAATGCCACGGCCTACCTGAGCATTGTTTCTGACCATGTCCATCCCTTTATGACCACCATGTACCCATCCTCTGATGGCTACTTCCAGCAGGATAATGCACCATGTCACAAAGGTCGAATCATTTCAAATTGGTTTCTTGAACATGACAATGAGTTCACTGTACTAAACTGGCCCCCACAGTCACCAGATCTCAACCCAATAGAGCATCTTTGGGATGTGGTGGAACGGGAGCTTCGTGCCCTGGATGTGCATCCCACAAATCTCCATCAACTGCAAGATGCTATCCTATCAATATGGGCCAACATTTCTAAAGAATGCTTTCAGCACCTTGTTGAATCAATGCCACGTAGAATTAAGGCAGTTCTGAAGGCGAAAGGGGGTCAAACACAGTATTAGTATGGTGTTCCTAATAATCCTTTAGGTGAGTGTATGTCCTCTATTGTAAAACAAGTTCAGCTTTATTAATCTTTAAAAATAATATTTTATACCCGAAAACACTGTCTGACAAAACTTATAATAGAACACAGTAGAATATTTTAATTTATATTAGTTTGAAAAATATATTGGAAGCATCGCTTGCAAATGAAAGAGAAAACCTTTCCTTGACTTCAATGTTTACTTCTGAATCCAATTTGAATCCAAAGCTAGACTGTAATTTTCCTTTTAGCAGCTTGTAACCCACCATTATGTGGATACCGTACTGTAGCTCTACTGATGTGATGCTAGATGTACTAATATCTTGCATTATTAGCCTCCTTATAAATTAACTGTATAATTGGCAATCAAAATAATGAAAATAAATAACTTGCTCAATTAGAGAAACTAATGATCATAGATCAATTAATTCGTTGATTAATATTGATTAATTGATTAATCAAGGCAGCCCTATTACTAAGTAATTCATATTATTTTAAACTGCTCCATACCCAAAAGATTATTAAATTTCAAGCCTTTGAATAAAATGCTATAAATCATGAGCAATTTCAAGATGTTTTGTGTTTTAACCTCAGAATCTAGAAATGTGTTTAAAACAGGCTGATCTCACTCAACTCTGTGTTTGTGGTTTTGCATTTACATATATTTATTTTGTTTCTTTTGTTTGCTGAACTACCAGACAAACATCTCCTTTTTGGGTAGTTTTTAAATATGCCCAAGGCTCGACTCTGGCTACTGATCCAATTCCTTTAGTGGCAATTGCAGCCATCAGGCAGCCCCTTACTGTCGCCTACTGTTGTTGTCCAATGTTCGTACTATTTTACCACTTTGGCTTAATTTCAAATTAACCAGTATTAAATAGTAACTAAGTTGGTATAGGTTAGCAGGGAAGACTATTATGAAAAGTAAAGGGGGAAAAAGGATTCTTGTAGGTTATACTTGAAGAAAACAAGTGGAAAATAGTGGATTTTGATTCATTTTCCAGACAGCAGCTTCCCCCACCCCCAATTATAGGAAATCAATGTTCTGCATTTTCTGCACCTGTAGTTACCTTCAAAACCTAATACAATAATTTGCTTATATGGTTTATGCAATCGATTTTCTTTGTTTTACGAGCATTGCATCTGGATAATAAATTGGCCTAAATTAATTGTTTAGAACTAAAACAGTTAAGAAGACCTCTCTCAGCATAGTTCACATTTATGGCTCAAAACGAAAAACTATGTAATGATCAAAATAACCTGGAGAGGAAAAAGTAGGACTTTGAGACACGCCTTACTTGTGCAGGTAGTTGTGGAGACAGGTGCACTCAGCTGTCCATTGTCAAGAGCTGTGCTGACAGTGAAGGTGTACACACTTCCAGGCTGGAGGTTAGAAATGACAGAGTGGGTGTCGTCTGTGCGGGTTTTTCTTTTCTGATTATCAGGGCTACAATGAGAAACAATGAAGCTGTGGGGGACTGCATCCATGCAAGCAGGTTTACTCCAGCTAAGACACACTGATGTAGCATCCAGCGAGCTGATGTTCAACTGTCAAGGTGGAGACGGCTCTGCAAGACAAAGAATGTTTTTAAGTGTGTGTATACATTTATATATATATATATATATATATATATATATATATATATATATATATATATATATATATATATACAGTGAGGGAAAAAAGTATTTGATCCCCTGCTGATTTTGTACATTTGCCCACTGACAAAGAAATGATCAGTCTATAATTTTAATGGTAGGTGTATTTTAACAGTGAGAGACAGAATAACAACAACAAAATCCAGAAAAACGCATTTCAAAAAAGTTATAAATTGATTTGCATGTTAATGAGGGAAAGAAGTATTTGACCCCTTCAACTTAGTACTTGGTGCCAAAACCCTTGTTGGTAATCACAGAGGTCAGACGTTTCTTGTAGATGGCCACCAGGTTTGCACACATCTCAGGAGGGATTTTGTCCCACTCCTCATTGCAGATCCTCTCCAAGTCATTAAGGTTTCGAGGCTGACGTTTGGCAACTCGAACCTTCAGCTCCCTCCACAGATGTTCTATGGGATTAAGGTCTGGAGACTGGCTAGGCCACTCCAAGACCTTAATGTGCTTCTTCTTGAGCCACTCCTTTGTTGCCTTGGCTGTGTGTTTTGGGTCATTGTCATGCTGGAATACCCATCCACGACCCATTTTCAAAGCCCTGGCTGAGGGAAGGAGGTTCTCACCCAAGATTTGACGGTACATGGCCTCGTCCAGCGTCCCTTTGATGCGGTGCAGTTGTCCTGTCCCCTTAGCAGAAAAACACCCCCAAAGCATAATGTTTCCACCTCCATGTTTGATGGTAGGGATGGTGTTTTTGGGGTCATTCCTCCTACTCCAAACACGGCGAGTTGAGTTGATGCCAAAGAGCTCGATTTTGGTCTCATCTGACCACAACACTTTCACCCAGTTCTCCTCTGAATCATTCAGATGTTCATTGGCAAACTTCAGACAGGCCTGTACATGAGCTTTCTTGAACAGGGGGACCTTGTGGGTGCTGCAGGATTTCAGTCCTTCACAGTGTAGTTTGTTACCAATTGTTTTCTTGGTGACAATGGTCCCAGCTGCCTTGAGATCATTAACAAGATCCTCCCGTGTAGTTCTGGGCTGATTCCTCACCATTCTCATGATCATTGAAACTCCACGAGGTGAGATGTTGCATGGAGTCCCAGATCGAGGGAGACTGACAGTTATTTTGTGTTTCTTCCATTTGCGAGTAATCGCACCAACTGTTGTCACCTTCTCACCAAGCTGCTTGGCGATGGTCTTGTAGCCCATTCCAGCCTTGTGTAGGTCTACAATCTTGTCCCTGACATCCTTGGACAGCTCTTTGTTCTTGACCATGGTGGAGAGTTTGGAATCTGATTGATTGATTGCTTCTGTGGACAGGTGTCTTTTATACAGGTAACGAGCTGAGATTAGGAGAGTCCCTTTAAGAGAGTGATCCTAATCTCAGCTCGTTACCTGTATAATAGACACCTGGGAGCCAGAAATCTTGCTGATTGATAGGGGATCAAATACTTATTTCCCTCATTAACATGAAAATCAATTTATAACTTTTTTGAAATGCGTTTTTCTGGATTTTTTTGTTGTTATTCTGTCTCTCACTGTTAAAATACACCTACCATTAAAATTATAGACTGATCATTTCTTTGTCAGTGGGAAAATGTACAAAATCAGCAGGGGATCAAATACTTTTTTCCCTCACTGTATATATATATATATATATATATATATATATATATATATATATATATAGTTGTCACACACATTGTTTAGCGTAATACATTTTTTTGTGACCTGACCTCAAAGCAACACTTCTTGGAAGCATGTGACTGGACCCTGCCCACAGAACCACATGCCATGCTTTGTATAAAATGCTGTTATTTTTGTTGTTCAGAGAGACTCTGAGGTGGAGAGCTTCCATGTCAGGGCCTTCCAGGCTGGGCATGTTAAATAAATACATGATCCTCTGTGCTTGAAGACTTCAAATCTTTATTGGGCTCTTCTCTCTCTCTCTCTCTCTCTCTCTATATATATATATATATATATATATATATATATATACACACACACAGACTGGTGACAAATTAAAGGAAGAACCTGAATACCTGAGTGGAGGAACATAATGAATGCAGATGCCTCCAAACAGGTGTACTGCATGATACAATTAAGCAATTAACATCCTATCATGCTCTGTGGCATGTATAAAAATGCTGAGCGGGCCCAGTTGACCTAGAGTTTAGATCAACATGGCGGTTCATAAACCCCTCATTACAAAGACAAATGCATATTTGAGAGTCCAGTGGTGCAAACACCATAGGCAGTGGTCTACAGAGATGTGGGAAAAAGTTATCTGGTCAGATGAGTCATCCTTCACCATATTCTGCACAAGTGGGTGAGTGCATGTGTGGTGACACCAAGAGAACAGTACAGGCCTGACAGCTGGACCCCTAGAGTGAGGGGGTTCGGATGCTCTGTTATGCTGCAGGGGGCATTTTCCTGGCATGGTTTGGGTCCACTTGTCCCCTTAGAGGAAAGGGTCACTGCAAATCAATACAAAGTTATTCTGAGTGATCACCTTTATCCTATGGTGACACATTTCTATCGTGATGGGAGTGGTCTCTTCCAGGATGACAATGCCCCCATCCACAGGGCACGAGAGCTCACTGAATGGTTTGACGAGTATGAAAATTATGTGAATCATATGCTATGGCCTTTACAGTCACCAGATCTCAACCCAGTTGAACACCTATGTGAGATTTTGGACCGACGTGTTAGACAGCGCTCTCCACCACCACCATCAAAACCCCAAATGAGGGAATATCTTTTGGAAGAATGGTGTTCATCCCTCCAGTAGAGTCCAGACACTCATACAATTTGTGCCTAGAATATTGAAGCTGTTCTGGTGGCTCGTGGTGGCCCAACACCTCACTGAGACACTTTATGTTGGGTTTTCCTGTAATTTGTCACCCGTCTGTATCTGTGTATATTAATTTTTTTCCTAAAATGCTTCTATATGAAAATGAATAGATATTAAACAGTACATTTTAACTAATGGTCAGTGTCGACCCTGTTTGGTGTATAATAACCACTCAATGTTCAAAAAAGTTTTTTAGGTCATTAATATACTTTTGGTTTACTTCTCAAACCAATATACACTGCATAATTGTCTACAATGGCAAGTGTTGGCCATAGACTGCTGTACCACAATAAAAAGACTCAGCTGTGATTTAGACATTTGATGAGAAACAAAATGCTAAATATACACATGATGTAGAAACATGTCTTACTTGTGAAGACCTTTGTGGACACAGCCGTGCTTTGGTCTCCGTTCTCCATCGCTGTGGTGACACTGATCGTGTACTCTCTTCCAGGCTGGAGGTCAGTAAAAACAGCACGTCTGGATGTAGTTGGAGCAGAACAGGTCCGATTCTCAGAGTTGCAGTGCGATACCATGAAGCTATGTGGGATACTATCCATACCAGCAGGTCCGCTCCAGCTAAGAAAGACTGATTGAACATCCACTTTGTCTACGTTCAAATTTCTTGGTGGAGATGGCTCTGGGAAAACAAGGATTGTTTTCAAGATGTTATGCAGTTCCTTTTTTTCAAGTGAAATCTGTACAATTACTTGTGTATGTCCTACAATCCTCTTGGTATTATTTTAGAAAAGATTAATGTAAAGAAGAAACTGAATCCAAAATATAATGTAACAATCTGTTTTAGAAATGGAAAACAGACAAGCAGACAGGAAGAACAGTGCAGTTATGATCTAGACCACTTTACTAAACTTCAAATTCTGCTTTAAGTAATCAATTAGCAAAACATTTAAACTTTCTGTTCATTTTCCAAGGGGTTGCTCTTGGTATTTTTCATGCCATACCCATAAGGAAGAACCATATATTTACAATATAAAAAAACATATATTGTAATGAAGAACTGTGTGTCTTTCCCTGTGTGTCTTGTGTGAACAAGGTCTCTGTCTTACTGGGCTGCGGTACTGTGCTATAGTTCAACCCTGATACCCAGAAGAACATGGTTTGATTAGAACCAGTTTTCACCAGTTATTTGGGCTTGATACATATCTCTCTCGATTATTTGGACTCAGTAGTATGGTATAATATATTTAAAATGTATATTTGTTATATATATGTCATATAAATGCAACATATATAACACATTTGTGAAAAGTAATATATGATATATTAACACTAAACAGATTATAAATGTATCCATTCCTGCTGTGGTTCATAAATAATATATACATTCATTTTGGCCATACATTTTAAATATACGTTTCATATATATTTCAAACAACGTCCAATTGTGTGGTATTTTAAATATATTAATATATGTATAACTGCTTTTCCATATATTTTACATTTATGGTTCTTCTGTACACATAGTGCCTATATTGAGAAAATACTTTTTTGACACCGAATAAACTGCATAAATAGTGTTTATGGAAAAACTTCTGAATTAACATTTAATGATCTACACCCATTAACTCAAACACACATCATACACAAAGTAAAATGGTGTTGTCTTTCTTATTCCTGCTTATTCTTGACTATCTTAATTACAGTAAGGGTGCAAATGTTCAACGTACTGAAGAAAAAGTCTGTAAACCTCATAATTACTCTTATCACAGATCAATTCTTACTTGTGTTGGCACTGGTGTAAAGGACTGTCTTCTTCTCTCTTTTGTTTGGTGTAGTGGTGACAGTGAATTGATAAACACTCCCAGGTCTCAGGTCGGAAATAACAATTGAGTTGGAAGTTGTAGAGGAAAACTTCTTAGCATTTTCAGAATTCTGGTACGACACAATAAAGGTTTGCTTGATTCCATCGATATGAACCAGCGATTTCCAGCTGAGTGTTACTGAGGTGGTGTCCACACCAACTACACTCAGGTTTTCAAGTGCAGACAGTTCTGGGGAAGACATAAGTGGTTTATATTAGTTACATACATATGCAATGTAGCACCATTTTCTAAAAAGTACTACTAGTAACTAACAGGCAACTATTGCAAATGGCATTGAACAGATAACAGAACACAGATAATCTTGCTTGTTTGCTATCGTGATACACAAAATTAAGTGCAAACTTGAAGAGTCAATAGTGCAACATCAGAGCTTCAGCAGAGCAGGGTGGACGATCACATTTTCACTGATAACACCAGAAACCCACAGATGTCACTGTCTTCCACACACAGGCTTTTACTTTAATTTATATCCATTCATGTGGATAATCAAACCATTTTCATGTCAAAACCATTTGGTAAAAACCAAAGTTATCAACTTTCTGTAGTACCCTTCTGAAAGACCTGAGGTTTTGTCAAATTTAAATACAATAAATGACATATCAGCTCTGCATAAATATTCAAGTGTATATGAATATATATATATATATATATATATTTCTTTGAATGGAATATGTAAAATGTTGTTGTATATTTCTGTCTGTCTGTCTCTCTCCCACTGCACACCCACTTTGTCTGGTTCCACGTGCAAAACACGTCGAACCACTCTCCCCCACAGTCCTTTGTGCATCCCAGAATGCTTTGCATAGGAAGCGGTGACGTCGCCCCAATGCTTGGTAACTCCACCCTCCAAAGGAGGAAGAGGAAGTTACTGAGCCAATCCACATGCACATCCGGGACACTGCCCTCTGCTGATTGGACATTATGCTCCTTTTGTTTAGAACTGTATAAAAATGCAAACCCGGAAGATTTAGAACCAAGCATTTCTCAGGGAGGTGGTTCCCCAGGACCAGGCAGTGTTTGGCAGTTTGGACTTTTATAGATCGTAGCATTTTGAAATTGGTGTATTTTTTCAGAAATGTCTAACAAACATTGCACAATACTTTAGAAACAACATTATTTACCAAAATATGTGTTTTATTATTATTATTATTATTATTATTATTATGCATTCTGCTTAGTGTTCTCAAACAAATAAATGCATACACTTGTGATTCTGTGATCTGAGTGACCTTCCAGTACCTTATAGTACTTTCAGAAAGATTACTATCATGTTTACACAAGAGTACTCGCAGAAGCCCACTTCAATAATAGTTAGGGCTGTGCTGGTATATGGTATACCACCTCACTGCAATATCAAGCCCACACCACGGTGAAAAATAATTGATCATCAATACTGCCGATTTTGTTTTGTTTTTAAAAAAAAGCTGTGCTTTATAACCTCCGGCTGCAACAGAAAATATAGCAAATAAAAATATTTCAAAACAAATGACACACCGGAATAGGTGTCTGTCAGGTTGCTCACAGCTGTAAGATCATCACATTTCCAGAGCAACTGTCTTTGAGCAGACCTGTTTGAAGATGCTGCTGGAGTTTCACTGAAACTTTCAGTAATTCTGGCGCTTCAATCATGGTGTCTCCCGTGTATAGGTGTAGGTCTAGGGGGGGTGTTGAGAGAACATTAAATTCCCCCTCCCCATCACGAAAGCCTGGCTCCATAGGCATAAGGGACGCTTCCCACCCAGTATTGACAGCGTCCCCCCTTAATAAAAAAATGATGCCACTCCCCCTTCACTCGACAACTGCGCACCCCTACCCACCCACCCTTGACAATTTTTTTTTAAGTTGCAAAAAACTACTTCTTATTATTCAATATAATTATATATATATATATATATATATATATATATATATATATATATATATATATATTAAACTTATATGGGTAAAGCTTTTTCTGTAAAATAAACTAATTGAGATGTGTTATTACAGTTAGGTTTAATTCCTCATAGCCCATAGAGTTTTAGTTTTTCTATTTTAGTCTTATTTTTTTAATTGTAGGCTATTTTAGTTTATTTTAAGTATTATTATTATTGGGGCTCCAACACGTTGATAATGTGATTGGACTATTGCTAATAATACTATTAGGCTCCCATTTAAGATTGCAGCTCCAATGCGATCATTGTTAAGTTGGACAAGGGGCAGGATTAAAACAAAGATCTGCGGAAGAGTCGCAGGAGGAAATCTCTCAGCTCATCTTCTCACTGAATTAAATCTAAAATATGAGGCCCTGCGAGCGGGGAGGAGACGTGTATTGCCGCGTGGCTTCCAGGATGGGCGGGCAGCACGAGAGACACCGCGAGCCAATCACTGTGTCTGAAACTGAAGGGAAACCGAAGGGTGGAAGTGGCAGACAGTCCTGCAATCAGTCTTTAAAGCATATAAACACAGCGATCTGGCGCTCCATGCTGTAAATCAACAACATTAATCTCCCCACTGATACAAAACTACAAGCCTGTACTTCGCAGTGGTTACAAATATGAGTAGAAGAAAAAATTATTAAATAAAAACCAAAGCCGCCATTGATGACAGCTGTGTAGTTATTTTTTTATTCATATTGCTGTTGTTGTTGTTGATGTTATTTATTTATTGGCAGACACCCTTATCTAGGCGTTATCTATTAGAGGGTGGATCAATGGTGATGTGTTAGATGAATAAGAGATGAACACTGACAAAAGATGTAATGCAGAAACCAGTGTTCAATGTTTACACGTACATGTTAAATATGATTGTGTTACACAGCTATATTTACACTTGTACCATTGTCTGAATTGCATATCCATACATAAATACTCTTTACAGTACACAGCTTTGTGTATTGTGTGTGTGTCAATGTAACAGTGCACACCAGTACAGTGAAAACATAGTTACCAGTTCCACTTTGTATACTGTGCCTGGGATGAAGCTGGATTTATTTATTTATTCATGTAATCCACCCACTGTACAGTGCACAAACCTCATACACTGGATGTGTTGGCTTGCAAGTTAGGCAACCATATGCCTGTACAATTTTCCATAGATATAATTCAGATGTCTCCATATGCTTTACTAGCGTAAATATTCATATTAGCAATTATACAGTATGTTTACACTACAGCCGCTTTGACAGCAGTGCCATTCGATGCAGTCTCTTAAAAGTCGCCTTCAATCCCATATTAGAGAGAGATGCATTAATTATTGAAAACCTACTGATTTGTCCGAACATCGATTACAAAATGCATACATTAGACTACACATTAAATCTGGGCATCTACACATTTAACCTTTTCTGTTACATGTAAAACTTTAAACTAATACCAAATGTATCATGCATGGAAACCCCCCCTTATATACGATATAGTCTGAATATACACCGTTCAGCCATAAGAATATGACCACTGACAGGTGAAGTGAATAACACTGATAATCTCGTTATCATGGCACCTGTCAGTGGGTGGGATATATTAGGCAGCAAGTTGATGTGTTAGAAGCAGGAAAAATGGACAAGCGTAAGGATCTGAGCGACTTTGACAAGGGCCAAATTGTGATGGCTAGACGACTGGGTCAGAGCATCTCCAAAACTGCAGCTCTTGTGGGGTGTTCCCGGTCTGCAGTGGTCAGTACCTATCAAAAGTGGTCCAAGGAAGGAAAAGCGGTGAACCGGCGACAGGGTCATAGGCGGCCAAGGCTCATTGATGCACGTGGGGAGCGAAGGCTGGCCCGTGTGGTCTGATCCAACAGACGAGCTACTGTAGCTCAAATTGCTGAAAAAGTGAATGCTGGTTCTGATAGAAAGGTGTCAGAACACACAGTGCATCGCAGTTTGTTGCGTATGGGGTTGCGTAGCCGCAGACCAGTCAGGGTGCCCATGCTGACCCCTGTCCACTGCCGAAAGCGCCTACAATGGGCACGTGAGCATCAGAACTGGACTACGGAGCAATGGAAGAAGGTGGCCTGGTCTGATGAATCACGAGTTCAAGGTGTTGACTTGGCCTCCAAATTCCCCAGATCTCAATCCAATCGAGCATCTGTGGGATGTGCTGGACAAACAAGTCCGATCCATGGAGGCCCCACCTCACAACTTACAGGACTTAAAGGATCTGCTGCTAACGTCTTGGTGCCAGATACCACAGCACACCTTCAGAGGTCTAGTGGAGTCCATGCCACGACAGGTCAGGGCTGTTCTGGAGGCAAAAGGGGGACCTACACAGTATTAGGCAGGTGGTTATAATGTTATGGCTGATCAGTGTACATCACGAAATGAGTATGAGTTGTTTTTTTGCAGATATTTTCTTGATTTAATACAGCGAAAATGTAACCACTCCTACTGTATTGTTGTGCAGGATTAAAAACAACTTAAACCAGCCGCTAATAGCAAACTACACAACTGTACTGGGATTTACATTAAAAAAATTGAAGAAAGTGCCATCTAACTAAAAGTGAAACCAGGCCTGAGTGCAGTTGTGTAGTTTTCTAGTAGTGGCTGTGTGACAATTGTGTTTTATCTTGTCTCTTTGTGCAAGAAAACAGTTGCGAGAAGTTAGTTTTGCAGCGCAAATCATGTTAAATTTAATACCACGAAAGCTTAGCAGCGCAATTTCCATTTGCAGACATGTCGCTAATGCTTTTGAGAGCCACTCGCAGTGCCAACATTTTTTATTTAATTCTGTCAACATGTTGGGATTTCTGTCAGGAACATCCACACACTACATGACTGAAATCACACATTTGTAACTCTTAAAACAAAAAGTATTTGGAACCAAGTCATTTACATATCATTCTTTTAATATTTATTTCAATGTAAATAATAAAGTTTGGAATTTTAAGCCAGCCATTACTTTATAACACTTTAAAATATATATTTGCCAATGGAGTAATGTACACATTGTGCTTTTAAAATCTTTATTTTATTCTGTTTGTGTGTATTTGTTAATATGTTTAGTTTGGATTTGTGTAGTTCTACTGTTTGACTGAACAATAAAACATATTTGGAAAGTGAATTTGAAGAGTCTTCCTACTTCTAGACGAGTTTCAGAACAACACCCCGCCCCGCCCACCGGTA
The DNA here is from genome assembly GCF_036373705.1 of Amia ocellicauda. Taxonomy (NCBI): domain Eukaryota; kingdom Metazoa; phylum Chordata; class Actinopteri; order Amiiformes; family Amiidae; genus Amia; species Amia ocellicauda. The sequence goes on from NC_089863.1 coordinate 8,762,005, forward strand.
CATTCTTCTACGGTATGTCGATATTAATTATAAAAACTCTGTCACCGGCACAGCCCTAATAATAGTGTTAACATGATACCACTTCCTAAAGGTATACAGCACCATTTGAGACCACAGAACACATAAGTACTATAACAGAATAGTGATAATATTCCCTGTTATACTTCCTTTATTCTACCTTTTGCATTTTCTTGCTTCTTGCCGGCAACTTCATCTTCAGAAACCATTAAACTCTCCTGGGCATCTTCGAATTCCTGAAAACACACAAAAAAACATGTCAATGAATGTAAAAGAATTTGAGAGAAAAAAATATCCTGACATGTTTTACGATTCCTGAATGATTTAATTCACAAATTTACAAACCATAGTACTTCAAGAAAGTGATTTATGATAAGAACCCGACACCTAACAAGAGGATTTTGCACATCTTTTGTTTTGTTTCTAGTAGTCCTGAGTATTATTTGTCCGTCTATCTAACCATCAGCATTCATTAAATAAAATAATTAAATCTTAAAGGATGAAACCAGGTTTAATGGAAAGTGCTCTCACCACAGCTTCCTCACAGAAGTCTATCTGTATTGACGAAGCATCGATTTCGCTTTCATGTAGTTCTGACTGGGTTTGGGATGATACTGAATTACTCTCTGTGTTCACTTTCAGTCTTCCTTCATCTGCAAATGAATACCACAGCTAGATTAACATTGATATAAACAAAATGCAACTGCAGACATACAATCCATGGGCAAACACTTTAATTTAACAGTTATTTTTAAATTGAAGTTAACATGTTAATTAAGGATTAAAATAATTCTATATTAAAGTTTGTAAGAAAATATGCAAATACAGTATGTGTACGTACAGAAAATTCATTAGAATGCTACATTGGCTCTAGCTGTGTTGTCATGCATACGAAATCAAACCATTGTGACTTATTATCTATGAAATGAGCGTCTACTGTGTTAAGCATAAACTGACACTATTTAAAAATAATAAAACAGGAAAAAGTTATAGAATGAGTGGAACTTTGTTACTATGTTGTTGTTCATCTTCCACAAATAGTTGCAATACTATAGAAGTAATATATTACTACCTTTTGCGACATCAGAGGTTTCACAGTGAATGGTTTTGTGGTCTGTGTGAGATCTTCTGACTCCACCGTCATCTACCCTTTGACTGGCATCTTGGAAATCCTTGAAAATATAATCTGAGAATGTGAGGTATTTAACCAGTTTATATCTGGTTTTGAGGTTTAAAATTATCATAACATTGATGATATTTAATGTAGTTATCTAAACCTGCCTGAAAAAACTATTTTGGTGGTAGAGGGCTAATTGTGCAGGGGGCCATTAAAGGGATACTTCAGTATATGATTCGGTATATTATTTCGCAAATCGCTGACTCTCACTCTCCTTTCGATTGTTTTATTTTTGATCTAAACATCCATTATTCCACATTTCCTCGAAAATATTCTTGTGACGTTTTCAGGTAAATTTGTAGATGTTTCCATATCCATTTGGTTTGAAGCTGGTGGGAGTGCTTCTCCCTTCAACCTGGTTACACTGCATCCTGGTTGAAATAAAAATATCAAAGTTTGAGCACTAGTAATGCATCTATTACAATTGTTTACCTAATTTCAAAAATGTCTATTTCATTGGGAATATACTTCCTGTCACTAAGCAGTGTTTTCTACTTCCAGAAAAGCAACATCCCCAACTAGTTTTGCAATGATCTGAAGTTACACACTGCACAAATCTTTACAATGCCATGCATATGTACAAATAGGGGTTATGTCATTTAATAAATGAAAGATGTTTTTCAAAATTATATTGAAGTCATTTTCCACCTTGCCCAGCTACAACCCTCAGTTTGGAGGGATGGCCTGATTTAGACAAGTGTCTGGGAGGTACAATGCACCATCCATGTCCTGATGCTTGAGAAGACATGTCCCAGGCATATTCAGACTGTGCTCTTCTCCTGACCTTTTCTATTCAACGACTTTATCGCTGACCTGCTTGGCCTTCATGGTTGAGTCTTTACTTGAAATTCACTACCTGACTACCTACCTGTTTTGATTCTTACATCATGAGAACCACTACAAATGCAGACAGACAGAAGACATTCATGTAATTGGGTGGCTCATTAAAGTCGCTGTAGAACATTATGTAATTCTTGAGGCGGGTTTAAATATCCCTTCATTCATGGGATGTTTTCATTTATTTACTATCAAATGGCTACTCACGTTGACTACACAGTAATGCCCCTAGTAACCTCATCTAACGCTTCATTGTTTCTGTTTCATATTTATTGGGATTAAAGTGAGCTCCCTGCTTGAACCATCACTTTTTTATTTTCTTTCATAGCATGCAATAGATCTACCTCAAGTACAAAGCATTTCATGTTAATTGGAAACCGTGTGCTTTCCAAAACCATTAAATATTGAAAAGGTATATAATTATATTAAAAAAAAAATCGAATTGAACATTGTCATTTGGTGGTTAAAACTGATACAGTATAATAATAATAAAATAATAATAATAAAAAAATACCTTCTTTATTTTCATCGGATGCTGCATATTTAATGTCTCTTGTTTCAGTTTGAAGTCTTTCGTCTTTGGCAGAAATATTATCTTCAGCTTTATCATAACTATTTTTCAGTCCCTTTAAAACACAACAAAAATCATATGTAAACACTATAAGGAAAATAAATACTATATTTTAATATTTCAGTACTGTGTCAATCTACTTCCACGTGCTTTGTTCAAATGTCTTTGATGATTCAGACAATAGAAATTGATTTTTCATTGGGACAGCTTAAAGCTAACATAGTTCATTATCTAATTTATTTATATTTTTAAAGAACATACAAATCTTACACACTTCTATAATATAGAATTTGCTTTCACATATTTATTGACTATCAATCATTCTAACAAGTATGTTGAGTTCTGAAGTAAGACAAACATTTGGTGGTGTTCATGTAAACTTTTACCCATAAATTAACAATATAAGAATGAGCAAAGGAAAAGGGAAATGTTTTCACTACCTCCTCCTCCCCAGGGGCAGCACGGTCTCTGTGTTTGCCTGTTGCAGTCTGACACGCTTCTCTGCTCTTAGTCACGTCCTTTTCCCGCTCCGATTGGACTGAAGGATCTGAGTCTGGGTCCATTTCTGGGTCCACACTGGATCCACTGTGAGCTGCTTCCTGGATTGCTAATTCAACCACAGAAGCATTGCACTGAATGAAAGTCATGAAACCGATATAATCACAATTGAAAAAACATATAATCATATAAACATGTTATCAACCCTGTACCTGTCAATTGTTGAGCCCTGTGCATTAACCCATGTGTCGTTCACAGCATTCACCCTGTACTTTATCGATTTATTTATACTGTACGAGCTAAAATATGTTTAATCCTTTTATTATTGTTCTTGCAGAAATGTATTATTATTACTTTTCAGTGATTTTCAGTGACTTGTTTTACTATGATACATAAAAAATGTCATCTCTCTACCGGAATAGTGTTTTAAGCCAACTGCATTAAAGACTTCTGTAGTCCTACCAACAAAGATGCATGAACATATTTCATGAAATACATGTTAGCCTGTATTGCATGTGTTGAATATCAGTGTTCAAACTTAATGTTGAAAATGTACATTGGAACAACGAGAACACAATGAAAATACAATAAGTTAATGCCAGTATTTATTCTATGCAAAATGTAAATATATAAAACAATATATTTTACTTGGGGCCTGACAGATATATTTGAACACCGATATTATCGGCTGATATTGGCCTTTTACAGAAATATATGTATCGGCAGATATTCCACCGATAATGCACTGATATAATTTCTCAAACTATTGGCTAAATATTAGAACATGATTTTTTCTACTGTTGTGTGAAATTACACATATAGCTTGGTCTTTGTTCTAATGTATAGAACATGCATATTTTTAATTTTTCCTTGGCTCTCCCTTATTCTAATTTATTTAATGTATTTTTACAATGTTTGATTTGTGGTTGTTATTTATGATGAAAATTAATGTAAAGTTTATTATGTAAAATGTAAAAATCCTGCCTTCAGGGCATATTTTACACATTTTCTCTCTGACAGGGATTCATGCTTGAAAATGTCTGTTTTGCATGAAATCATTTTGCACAATAATTTCACATGATGCAACCTTAGTTTGGAAAGGTTATTAAACCTGGAGAAGGCAATGCCCCCCCACGTCTTGCAATGTGGTCAATGGGCGAGCCGGCCTTGCATGTTATAGATTCCAACCTTATTGTTTTAGGTTTTTAATTTCAAATATATACTTCTGTAATTTAATCTATGTAAAATAAATCAGTCAAAGATGTCAGCTTCTATCATAGTGAAAAGATCTCTGGGGCTCCAGCACAGCATACAAATGTTTACATCATTTTAACTGTCCTTAAATCTGCTCAAGGATCCTGCATATACAATATATGTGCTGCAAGTTGTATGTAAATCACAGTCTAATTCAACAGTGTTACAAGCAATCTAGGTGCAGGATATTCTTTAATATAGTTGTATCGGGTGGGACTGTGCGCTCTGGTACCGATTTGCTAATTGCATGTTTAGTGCTCCTTATAAGACAGGTGAAGCGTAGTGGCTAGAGAAACAGTAATGATCAGGACTCTCAGCAGCTGTACCAAGTTCCTGTTTTAGTTTCTTTCCTGTGCTGAAAGATGAGCCTTCCACATTGTTTATTATTAGTGTGATCTTGTTTAATTAATTTTACTAATATTGGTTATTTCCGTTTTATAGGTGACCTAACCATATTATTTGTATCTTTTTAATGACAACTTTTAAGGTAATTAAATTGAGCTCATGAGATTTTAATCTTGAGCAGTTGTTAGTGGCGATGCATTTTAACTTGTTTTACAGATTTTATTGTAGGAGCGTCAGCCACTGTTTCTCATTACCATTGTTTCTTTGTTTGTCTTTTGTTTTGCACTATTTTATCATTGAGACTAGTTAGGAATAACATGCAGTTCAGCTATCACTAGCCACTTTCATTGTGGTTAACACTAGATAGTGTTTTATGCATATTGGGCTTTGGTTGTTGGACAACAGCACAATGTAGGCAAAGACAGGAACCAAGGTCAAGAAACAGGCGTGGGGTTGTGGGATCAAGCGAACAACACTAACTAGGTAGTGCATAAGAGCGATGGTCAAAGAGAGGATAAGAATGGTCAATACACAGCAAGATCTACAGCCATAAACACTAAGCATTGCAAACTACTAGAGAAGGCAAGATTTTACAGAGAACAAAGGGGTATATATACAGAAAGCAGGTGAAGCAAGGAAATGAGGAACAGGTGTGCTAATGGATTGGGGAACAACGGGCAATAATTCAATTATGAAGAGGAATGGAAAAACAGGGAAGGTACAAGACTGGGGAAAATGGAAACCCTTGTGGTGAAATGTAGACATGACAGGAACCCCCCTCATGCTGTATACATGACAAATCTATTCATTCTTATCATTACTATCATCATCATCAGCATCATCTTGGGTTCTATTTAAGTAATTTCTGTATTATACAGAAAAAAGGCAGGTCAAATGCACATAGCCAACGGCCTACATAATGTTTTTACCTCCTTTGCTTTCATTGGCTGCCGCATGATCAATGTCTTCTGCCTCAGCTGGAGCTCGTCTGTCTTTGCCGGAAACCAGCAGTTTCTTAAAAACACATAACATGTTTGATTAATACTATTGCATTTTAAAAAATAATTATTGGTTATGAATCTTTGTTCTAATGTATTCTAATTAAGGACATTGGAAAACATTTGTTTTGCTCTTTTCAAATTCTCTATATATATCTGGAAAAAAATCTTTATTAGAGCACCTAAAAGAACACATGCAGATGCTAGATTAGCTGCACTTTATATGAAGAAAATTTAGCTTTTCATTTCTATAAAAATAAAACAAAACAATCATTGTTATGACACACGATAAATCACGCCAATAAGAATGCAGAATTCTGGAATGCTCAAAAAACCTGTCAGTTATATCAAGAACAATTCAAATAGACAATGTCAGCATGACCATTTTTGAAAGGAAATATCTTCACCATCTCGTCCTCCTCAACAGGTGAACCATTTCTTGCCTTATCAGCTGATGTCTGACATGGTTCACTGTTTTCAGCCACATCTTCTCCTGCTTCTGACGGGACTGTGGAAGCCGAGTCTGGTTCCATTTCTGGTTCCACACTGGATCCACTTTTGTCTGTCTCCTTCTGTAGTTCTGCTTTAACGACAGAGACATTGCACTGAATTATTTTTGAATGTTAAACTATTGAATACAGTATTAATGCAGACTACATAAATAAAATCTACATGCATTTGGTTATACAGGTCTTCATTTTAACAAAATGAAACCCTGAAATTTCTAAATGTGTATTATTCATAATATACCATGCACAGCCAAAAGGCAACAGAAAAAAGATTAAGAAAAAACAAGGTTGATGTGTTGAAATGTTCTCTATATGTCATTGGTCTGCTTTTGAAATCCATATGCAGTTTAAATTTAAGGTACATGTATATTTAAGTGTGGCAAATACAGTTTTTAATTTTGTCTTTATTAAGTCATCACAACTAAGGTGGTTTGGTGTAGTGTATCTTATTACATAATCAGTTGGATAAACAGAAGTTACTATCACCGGTATTGTATTGGAATAATTTGTTGGTATTTAACTTTTTTGTTTTTTAGTTTAATCTTAGTACTTTTACATGTTATAGTGGCTTAATTAAAATGTATTGAACAATGATTTTATGAACAGGTTGTGTTCTCCTTGTTATAAGATAACATGGTAATATGTAACATGTACTTATTATATGGCAGAATTAAAATTGGGTGAATTTGTGCAATATTCAGAATGTATTTGGTAAATAGTACCTTGTCTTGTTTTAGTAAATGTTTCATGCCGAACAGCTTCTAGTCCAGTCTGCTGTGTTCCAGCTCTCCTGATTCCCTCATTATTTTGTACCATTTCCCAGTCATTTTCAAACACCTTTGAATAAAAAATATACATAGATATATACATACATTGTATTACTTTGTTTCAATATCAAATACAATCTTAATTATTTATATCTTCAGTCACCAAGTATGTGAGATGCACACCCATCGACACTTCGCCAGCCACCCTGCCCCAGGTGGGCCCCTGCCCTTTTAATGTCCTGTGCATGTTACTGCAATAATGAGCTTAAGAGTGCAAGTCTAGACTCCGCTGTCCAAAGATCAGCTAGGTTGACTGAGTTGAGAGTGAAATACTTCCAGGATTTCCCCCAGAAATGTGCATAGACAGTTACTGAATTGTTGATGGTGGAGAGTGCTTTTGTGTGTTTTTAAGTGTAATGGTAGAGGAAACACAATGAAATGAAGCCTGGAAATACTGAATCTGGAATTTTCAAATTAGAAGATACCTTTTCTGTTGTATTGCCTTTCCTTGCCGACTCTGTGGTAGTGATGGTGTCATTGCTTGTGCTCTCTGTTGACATCGGTGGGACTGAAGAGGGGGCAGGATCTGACATCACTCTGCCATGGTGTCTTGATTTCTGCAAATCTAATATAGTAGATACTCTCACATTATGAACAAGTCATGATTGAGTACAGGTAGTTCATGTGTAGGATAAAGCTCTGATTAGGCCATAGTTATCTCTTGTGTAGCAGATGATCTCACTGCAATCTGTTACACAGTATTGGACGGTACTCACCCCGGCACAGGGTCTCTTCTGAAGCCAGCCTCTGACCACATTCACAGCAGAATTTATGTCTTTCCCCGCAATCGCAATTGCAATTAGGACACTTCATTGTGTCACTGTCCTGAGAAATGAAAAGGACAGCGGGATCTGGATTAGTTATGGAAAGTCAAATGTAAGCATGCCTAGCATTATATTGAATATTATAATGAATATTTCATTCAGGCATTAGGACACTTCAGAAACAAGATCAATTTTACATGATCTTAGCAAGCCTACTGTTATATTGATGTAGTATAATAATGTCCGTTTAAAACTTGGCTCTTAGTTCATTGTAAGTTTTTTATTTAAGCTCGAATATTTAAATGTTAACATACATAATTAATATAATATAATAATACATTTAAAGCAGACTGGGGTACTGCTTTTAAAGCGTATAATAATAATAATAATAATAATAATAATAATAATAATAATAATAATAATAATAATAATAATTGCCGTACTGTGGCTTTTTCTTAAGTCACTGTTTATGTTACAAAAAAAAAACATTTGGCTATTGAATATTATTGAATATAAATTTAGGGCCGGATTAAATCAAAACTTTGACCCACCCGCTATCTACAAACCTGTAGTTTTACTAAATGCAGCCGCAACTGAGTCCAGTTCTGTATTTTTGTATTAGCGGGTGGGTCAAAGATTTGATTTATCCGGCTGACTTTTTGGTCTATAATGATAAAATTGCAAATACATAGGCTACTTAACAAAAATATGAAATAAGTATTACCATAAATCACGGTTTCATGTCTGGTATACATTTACTTTAGGATAGTCCTATTTTCCGAGAGTCCGTACGCACTTAAATATTTGAGTATCTGATTAAATATTTAAAGTTACAGATGTTCATGTAGTGGCGCGATCCATCCGAAGAGGCAAAACTGTGCGAAAACTAAAATAATTAGTTTGCTTTTTTTTTTAATTAAGATTTACTGTCACTAAGATATTCTGTTACATATTAAGATAATGTTATTGGATTAAGTGTTGCAGGTTTAAATAGCGTCTGGGGTTTTACATACCTATACACTCTAATGGTCTCTCCCAAAATGTTTGCCAAGTCATTCATATAAACTGAAACTTAACTGGTTTCGTTTCCTGCTGATGAGCTGTTGTATGTCAGATGTTGTTTGCTTGATTTAAGTGAAAACATCAGTGGAAACCTGCAAATTCAACTACTTTACTCACTGCCATATATTACCACACATAAAAGAGTCATGCAATATTGCAAACATTTACTGAGGATTACATTAATCAAATCATACACGTTTCACATATTTCACCCCATTTTTGTATGGAAGGACAAAATATCTTCCTGAGATTGAGTTATGTATTTTTTCATTGTTTGGATATAAGGGTGTGTGGCAAACACAGCATTTAAAGCACAGGCTAATGGGAGAAGTAATGAGAAAACATACACAAAACATGAAGTCCTTAATGCATTGAGCTCGGGTGGTGCACAAAAACTAGTTTTAGTAACATTAACCCTTTATTTTGCACAGTATGCTTTTTCATGTAAGCATCAACTACTTTGCTACAAATGGGTGTGAAGGGGAGAATCAAAACAAAACAAAACGTAAATGGAGGAAGAAAGACAAAGTAGGGCCAACAGGGACTCCTATACGTTTTCTCTTTAGTTTAAAGTATCCAACTTCCCAGCGGTCTGGCCAAAACAAAAACCCTGCTCTCTCTCTGATTCAGCCCCCACCGAACCTACAAAACAAACAAACAAACAAAAACATTTGTGAACAGCTGTTGCACCTACAACTCCTTTATATATGCAGCTCTGAAAAAAAAAAAAAAAAAAAAAAGAGACCACTGCAAGTTCAGAAATCAATGTTAAGTGGTCTCAATTTTTTCCATAGCTGTATATAAAAAAGATAACTAGAACGGTGTGCAACTGTAATAATTTAAATAAATGTAATACAAAATACACACTCTATATATAACAAAGTATACATGAATTATTTTAGCACTCAAAACTAAAAATAACATACAGAAATGTAACACACCCTATGGAAACAAATACAGTAGGCCTATAAAAACTAAAACCATCACTTAGACTAGAGTAAGAACATACCAGGGAAGATATATATTTATATACAGAGTTAAATGCCATTTATGGCCATGAGTGGACTTTTATACTTTATTTAGCTGATAATGATTAATATGACATTTTAAACATGTGTTTTTAGTTATTTGCAATAACAGCTTTTCTGTCGTCCGATGTAGGCCTAACATGCATAGATACATTCTTTGTTTGTCTCTCTCTTTTTTGCAATAGTGTATTCAATTTCATGTCCATTATGACAGTTATTACACGTGTGTCACAAAGGTAACAACTGGACACCCACCAAGGGGAGCTGCAGCCCCTTAACCTCAGACAGCTCTCCCCCTACACACAGAAGAGATCTCAGGGTTGGCGCAACAGCCAGGTTACAATCAAGACATTTTATTGTATGTAGATCAATGAAAATGATCTAAAAAAAAAACAACTACACTACCAAAAGTGATTTATTAAGATTTGTACCCGAAGAAGAATTTTCTTGTAACAAGAGAAAATACTTAGATATTATGATGCGCCGTTAGGGACATAATTCACCCCGTGGTACATACACTATACTGAGACGCATACACTATATACTGAAATACATACACTACATACTGAGACACCTACACTACATACTGAGACGCATACACTACATACTGAAATGCATACACTACATACTGAGACACATACACTACATACTGAAATGCATACAGTGAGATACTTCCGCATACATCCGCATCGATCAATCTGGTGAGCAAGGCAAACTAGGAAGATCTGGAGACAAGAACGAAGAGAAGGCTGGGGTCAAAACACTGGCTAGAAACTACAAGGAACTGCTCGGAAAGTCAAGACAATACTTCACATTGAGTGACTGAATCAAAGGAGTATATATACAAAGGATAATCAGAAGGAAAACAGGAGACAGGAATGGGATCTAAGTCTCAGGTGACCTCTGGTGGTGAAGCAGGGCATAATTCAGACAGTGGATGTAACATATAGTATAATAAAGTAATTGAGACAGTACACAGACGGGTGACAAATTAAAGGAAAAAACTGAATAAATGAGTGGAGGAACATAACGAATGCAGATGCCTCCAATTAGGTTTACTGCATGATACAATTAAGCAATTAACATCCTGTCATGCTCTGTGGCATGTAAAAAATGCTGAGCAGGCCCAGCTGACCTCGATTTTGGATCAAGATGGGAGAGCATAAACCCCTCATTACAATGACAAATACACATTTGAGAGTTAAATGGTGCAAAAACCATAGGCACTGAAAGAGGGGTCATTATTGGGGCACGAACGGCAGGGGCTTCATTCACAAAGATGCTCAACTGGCTCGTGTTCTGGACAAGTGGGCGAGTGCATGTGTGTGACACCAAGAGAACGGTACAGGCCTGACTGGTGGACCCCTACAGTGAGGGGGTCTGGAGGCTCTGTTATGCTGTGGGGGGCATTTTCCTGGCATGGTTTGGGTCCACTTGTCCCCTTAGAGGGAAGGGTCACTGCAAATCATTTTCAAAGTTATTACGAGTGATCAATCCTATGGTGAAACATTTCTATCCTGATGGGAGGGGTCTCTTCCAGGATGACAATGCACATCCACAGGGCACGAGGGTCACTGAATGGTGTGATGAGTATGAAAATGATGTGAATCATATGCTGTGGCCTTCACAGTCACCAGATCTCAACCCAACTGAACACCTATGGGAGATTTTGGACCGACGTGTTAGACAGCGCTCTCCACCACCATCATCAAAACCCCAATTGAGGGAATATCTTTTGGAAGAATGGTGTTCATCCCTCCAGTAGAGTCCAGAGACTCGTGGAATCTGTGCCAAGAGCATTGAAGCTGTTCTGGTGGCTCGTGGTGCCCAACACCTTACTGAGACACTTTATGTTGGTTTTCCTTTAATTTGTCACCCGTCTGTATATATTAATATAATATAAAAAGATAACCTACTGACCACCCCTTGTAGAACCCTGAGTCACTAAGAAGAGAAGCAGTAGGAAACATTTAATTTGCAGAGAATGAGCCAGAACAGAAAACTACTAGAACTAGAGCAGGATGTATTGTAAAGGCAGTAGAGGTAGTGTAAACAGAATAAGATTGTACAACTAATAACCAGAACCAAAGTTTAACGTATAGTTTTAAAACCAAGTGCGTTCATTCTTTTATTTTATTGATTTCTAAGTGTATGTTATGTGTATGTCAGCATGTCACAAAGTAAACGTGGGAGAGTGGTAACAAGCAAGGAGCAACACACGTCCAGGAATATTGTTCTTGTTGGCAATTTATTTAACAGTCATCAGTTCTTATGTAGAACCAGTTAAGAGGTTATTAGCAAGAAGATATTCTCCAGCAAACAAATCAATCGCCAATCATCGCCAATCGAGGTCTCAGCTAAACTCAGACCATCCACCTCCCCAGTTACCAACATACTGACCCTTCTGTAGGATGTGTCTAACTCCCCAGCTAAACCACTAGTCAAGAAGACCCAGGTATATAGTGTTGCATAAGTATTAATATAAACACAGTACTCGTTTGAGTATGTAGCATATGATCATCTACATAAATAATCATGTAAAGAACTTATCAAATACCATTACAAAATAAGCTAAAACATCAGATATACAAAATACCAATACTAAGCACATCCCTCCACCGGACTGCGCTCTTCACAACACGCATGCTCGTCTCTTGTGAGAGTGGAGACTTGTGAAGCTGCAGGTTTCAAAGTAAGTTTTAATGCGTTACTAAAACGTGGAGCTTTGTTTTAATGAGCAAACAATAAGATGTAAGCTTTATTGTTTCATTAATGCGAGTTTCATATAATAATAGAGGTGTATAAAAACAATTGCCCTGTGTTCTATGGCCACTCTCAATCATTGCCTTCTATGTATCTACACACTACTGTTTATCATTGAAAAATGTCAATACATACAAACTGTTACACTTTGTATTCATTTTTATACTCATTTTATATGCGAAAGTCTGTCTTTTATTGTTCAGCCCCGTGACGCAGCAGTGAGGGACAGCACATTGCAACAGAGACAGTACAGTTTCTTTCACTTTCACTTTTTCATAATTAATTTGGTCATAGTTGGTGTATCTAGCTGAGCAGGTCACTCAAGCCTTGTTTCTTTTCCATTAGTGTGTTTTTTAGGGACTGTTCAATGTCACATATGATGTGTTTTGCAAGTTTGCTGAACTTTTGAGGGGGTGTGAGATGTAACAGATGCAATTTTAATAAGCACTGTTCCTTTCATGGTTTTCTTTTGTTCATATTTTGCTTTAATTCATGGACTAGTGTTTTCTAGAGGAAGAAAATAATTCATAATAGAAATTATACAGTTGCATGGTGCAGAATACAATTGTATTAAATCCTGTTTAAATTTCCCTTTTAGTACATACTCTGTAATACACATGATTATTATGAACATCATGGCACACAGTGGTCTGTGCCCGATATTTTGGGATTTCCAAGTGTTGGGACAGTCCGTGTGAAGCGCATATAGGCAAAGCACAACTCATATAACCATATAGCAACACGCAGACCTTTGCATTCTGCACAAGATAATTGGTTGCATTCTTGTACTACGTAAATTCACTGAATTCAATGAAACTGAAAATAATATTGAGCGTGTTTAAAATGGGTATAAATCAGTAAAATGCAAACTCCTCAAATACAAAAATCTGGTAATTTATTGGTGAAAATCATTTTTTATAATTTTGTTTGATATAAGGAAAAAAAATATCAAAAGCTTTCAAGTTTAAATCAAAGCAGTCGCCTAAAACACTTCTTTAGCAGCGTATGGGAAAGGATTACTGTAGGCCCCTACTGAACTGACCATTTGTATATCGTAATGTATGTTTTTATTAATTAATTTAGCTGATTTATAAAATCATTAAAATACAGAGTATAATCTGTATTTTAATTATTTTAGCACTAATTCTGAATTGCCTTGAATATAAACTAATAACTATAACATTAATAATGATTCTTGTTGCTTTGTATAGTTTCTACTGTAATTAACATTTATAGTGTATTACAGACCACCCAACTCAGATACTCAGCAAGATGTTGCATTGTACAGTGTAATCAGGACTGCATATAACAAGAATGTGGCTGTTATAATGGGGGACTTCAATTTCCCAAATTAGCCAAGTCGGGACTACAGAAGCAGAAATAGAAATGGTTGAGATGGTAAATGACTGCTTTCTAACTGAATTTGTCAGGGAACCAACCAGAGAGAGAGCATGCATTGACTTGATCTTTTCAAATGACCAAGATAGAGTCAGAGGGACACTAGTTAGAGAACCAATGGCAAATTGTGATCACAATATGGTTAGCGTTGAGGCATTCTTTAAAAAACAAGGACCAAGTCTAAAACAATGGTCTACAATTTTAGAAAAGCAAACCTTGAAGGTATGAGGAAAAGAAGAGTTAGAAGAGTTAGACTGGAGCACACTGGATACAGAATATGTATTTGTATCAGTAAATGCTTTGCGGTTCCATAGAGGTCAAGGTGTCGGGACTGCGCAGGAGCAAGTCACTCCAGGCTGCTCTGTTCAGGCGAGGCTGCCCCTTGGTGCTTCCCTGATTTAAAATATTTTAAAGGGAGATATTTATTTAAATAGCAATGTCTCCTATTTATGAATTTAAGCAATGATATGTACCTAGACAATACGATTTCATTTATTACATTTGAAATACATTTCCGCAAAGAAACGAGGATTAATCAACGTATTTAGGTGGGGTCTAAGTGAGCTTGACAGAAAATATTTCACTAAAACTTTGATGATGATGATGATGATGATGATGATTAATTAATTAATAAATAATTATCGCACCTGGATTGTAATTAGACAGAATTTAAGAACTACCTGCAGGCATATACAATGCTAAAATGAAAACGAAACCAAACCAATCTGAAATGTATGCATTTCTGTAGAGAGCCATTTCCTTTTGAAAACCTCAGACATTTTAATAAAATAACATTGATTTAACATAAAGTCATACTAACTAAATCTGAATATAAAAAATAGCAAAATATACATATGATAATAAATTTAGTTTTTATCTAGAGGAATTTGGATGAAATGTGCCAATTAATACATTCAACTTTTGACTCATTCAGTTAGCCGTTAAGATTTTGTTGTTCTTTGGAAGGTAATATGATGTAGCAAATACTGTTATGTTGTGGATAAAACTATCCAGCCTTTTCAGACTAATACTTCTGGTCTATTCATCTTGAAGAATAATGACACAATGAAGTGTCCTAATTGCTATTGCGATTGCGGAGGAAGACATAAATTCTGCTCAGAATGTGGTTGTAGAATGAAGCTGCCTTCGGAAGAGACCCTGTTCCAGGGTAAATACCGTCAAGATGTGTTTACTTTACTCTTTACGCAGATTACTTTTCAGTTTTTTGCCCTGTTTATATTGAGGTCTGCTACACAAGAGCAACTCTATAGCCAAGAGAGACCAAATAAAATCTGTACCTTACCCATTCATCACAAATCACAGACTTGTATCCAATCACAGTTATTTTTAAATATTATATAAGTTTTAAATTCATAATTTGAGTTTTTGTTTCATAATATATTAGGCCAAAAAAATACAAGCCACCGTGGAAAAGTGATGTCACATTCTGAACCCTCTGCAGCACCTCAGACATCCAGAGGGAGAACAAGCAATGACACCATCACTCCCTCCAAGACGGCAAGGGGAGGCACTGGAGGAGAAGAGGTACATTCTAGTTTAAACAATGTCTGACATGTTTGGCTGAACTGTCTTAGTGACCCCAGGTATATGCTCCCTGGCCGCAAACATTTCTCTCACACCACACACATTTACGCCGAGTGTAGGGAAAATTTTGAGGAACAGCTCAATACAGATTTTACGTATTTTGCTACTACTACTGATCTGTGGACTAGTCGCATGTCAGAGCCATATATTAGCCTCACTATCCACTATATTGACAAAGAGTAGAATCTTTGAAATAAATGCCTTCAAACTTTCCTGACGACCACACAGGTGAATCTATAGCAGAGGGGCTCATTGACACTCTCGCCTCCTGGGGACTCAATACAGACAAGTCTGCATTACAAGGGACAGTGATGCGAACGTGGTGAAGGCCACTCAAATCAACAAATGGACCCGACTGCCATCAGGCTAACAGTTATAATGCATATTGACTGGCACTATTTTTTATTTTTTATTTTTTTATTTCTTGTTCATAACTTGTAAGGGTTTACAGCTTTTAAAAAAAAGTGGAGGTATTTGTGAGATCTACTTCTGACAATAAGTAAGAAACATTAAAGCCTTTGGTTTGTTCAGTCATTCTTGAGTCTGAAGCAGATATGCACCTTTTAAACATTATTTGATTAATATCGTGATAATTATTGTCATTGAATGAAAAAAAAATATATATATATTGTGATTATTTATTTGCTATATCACCCAGCTCTAGATCTATCCTGCCAGGTGTCAACAATTCAGGCTGGTGGTGGTGGTGTGGGATGTGTTTTCGTGGCAGACATTAGGTCCCTTTATACGAGTGAAGCAACGTTTGAATGTTCATTGAAATCTGTTTTGTCTTTTAAGGAATTTCAGGATGCCAAAGAGACATTAGTGACATCTGAGGAAGAAGCTGAGAGTAAGAGTCCAGAAAATATAGGCGGTGAGTGAAGGAAACAAACAGTGGTATAAATTACAGACATAATTCTACTTGTGCAGTAATTGTATCATCTACAGTGGCTCTGTAGTGACCTATTTGTGTAAATCATTTTGGTCTCAGCTCAGAATACCCGCCTTTGATTACATAAAAACATGTAGAATACATTTAATCTCCTTCAAAGTGTCATCTATAAATTACTAAATATCTGTAATGTTTTTTTAACCCTCTCACACAAATCACAGCACTTGGTACAGCACAGCAAATTACTTAATTTCACATAAATAAATATAATGATCATATGAAACCTATATACAATGGCGGCGGGAGGGAGGGCATGGTTCCTACGGTCATTGAAAATCCTGGAAAAGTCATGGAATTAAAAAATGGTTTTGTAAAGTCATGGAAAAGTAATGAAAAATGACCAAAACATTTTAAGTCATGGTTCAAGGGTTCGTCTTTGGCAGAAGACTTGGAGAGCAATAATGAGAGTGGGAGAGGGAGAGAAGTGTTAGCTTCCACTGCCATAGCTGCCATCACTGGCAAGAAACCTGGTGGTCCTGTGGATTTAAGCCAAGATCCAGCTGAGGGACCAAGGTGTCCTCAATTAAAGTCTTAAATTTGGATCTCAATCAAGGGGGTTTAACAACTCTTGGTTCAAACAATACTCATGGTTGGAATACTTGCTCTCAGTTGATGCTGCTTTCTGCTATGCGTGTCGAAATTTTTTCCACCATGGGCTGGGTCAAATTGAGAAAATGAGAAAATGAGCAGAGAAACTGGCCCAACACAATGCAAGTGTTTCCCATAAACTAGCAATGGAAGCATTTTGTGAATTTAAGGTGTGATCGAAAAGTGGGTTGAAGATTTTAACACAGTTTGACGTTGGACATTCCAAGATTGTACAAGAAAACAGGCAGTACATACAAGCAGTAGTTGAGTCACTACGGTTTACAGGTTGTCAAACAATTGGTCAGTGAGGGCACAGAGAAAATAAGCAATCCACCAGCAGAGGTAATTTCCTTGAACTGTTAAACCTGCTTGGAACGTTTGAAAGTACTGTGTCAAAAAAGTTAGCTAGTGGGACTGGCAATGCTAAATATGTGCACCATGACATTCAGAACAAATTGATTGACATTATGGCTAGCATGATAAGGGGGCAAGTAAGCGACGAGGTTAAGCTGGGAGAGCACTTTGCTTTAATGGTTGACAAAACCAAACACATAAGCAAGAAAGAGCAGATATCTGCTGTATTGCGATACCTAAACAATGACAACATTCATGAAGAATTCTTGGACTTTATTCGAGCAGATGGCTTAGATGCACAGTCTGTACTTGAGTCAGTTAAACAGATGTTGGCTAAGTGTAACATAGACAAAAATGCAAGTATTGCCCAGTGCTACATCAGTTATGTCTGGGTGCAACAACGGTGTCCAGGAAAGATTTCACCAAGAAGTGCCACGTGCTTTACTTCCATTGCTATGCACACAGACTAAACTTAGTTTTAATTGACTGTGTGCATAATGTGAAACCAGTCGCAGAATATTTTGCAGTAGTACAGATGCTCTACAACTTTTTTTCCGGGTCTGTTGTTCACAAACTGTTTGTCGAGAAGCAGCAAGAACTTGAGTCCACCAAACGGGTCGTGGAAGTGAAAAGATTATCAGACACGCGATGGGCCTGCCAATATTCTACACTGTGGGCAATAAAAAGAGCTCTCCCTGCTATTTCAGCGACTCTAGCAGATGTGAGCGACCAGTCAAATGCTCATAGGGTGACCAAAGCAAAATTACTGATTAGATTGATTGATAGACAGTTTGTTCTACACGTCACTGTGCTGGAAAGCATATTCAGCCTCACAAAAACCCTATCCGATCATCTACAGGCCACAGATTTGGAGCTGGCATCTGACACTTATCTGGTCTGTTCAGTTGTCGATACCCTCAACGAGAAACGCAACGTTGAAACATGGAATGCAATCTGGGAGTGTGCCAGTGACTAGTGTGCTTCGGTGGGCATTGAAATGCAGCGACCACTGGTGAGGAGAAAAGCACAGCTTCGCCACCTGAACAGCCAAACAGGGTCAAGAGAGTGATTATCATAACCACTGTTTTTTCCCAGTAATCGACCGATTGGTTAGTGAATTGAACAGACATTTTTCGTCTCAAAGCTGTCACATTCTGAGAGGAGCAACAGCCCTCAACCACAAGCACAAAACATTAATGGACAAAGATTGCCTTTTGCCAATGGCTAAACACTATAGGGTAATGGAGGAAAACCTCTCTGCAGAACTTCACCAGGCAAAGCGACTTATTGAAAGGAAAAAACAAATTGGGGTATCGTCAACACCACCCATGACGTGTTGGTGCTATTAAAGCCATACAAGGATGCGCTTGTTGATTTATATAAACTTGTGTGCATCTCCATGACGCTGCCCGTCACATCAGCTGCGTGTGAGAGGAGCTTTTCTTGCTTACACCGTATAAAGACCTATCTGAGGAATAGAAGCAGAGACGCTCGAACAAGCAATCTGGGTGTGCTGGCAATCAGTTCCAGAAGGACCAAAGAATTGGACATTAATGCAGTGATTGACAATAAATGTCAAATCATTATTTCTTTCAAGTTTAAAAGGTTGATTTTTGCTCCTGAGTGAAAGTTGAAGAAATCAGATGGTTAATTGTGGTTTTAAACAATTCTTTATGGTCAGAACATGACAAACACTTGCCAGACAGTGGATCATTTCACAAATCTGAGGTAGAACATTCAAGACAATTATAATGATAAAATATTTTTTCAACATACAAATATGCATGAGTATAATGAAGTGAAATCCCTTTTCAGTCCTTTTTCCTTAACAAAATAAATATCTGCAGTCTGATGTATAACAGTCAGTATGAAGGTGAACACGATTTAGTTAACGTTTGTCCATTTACAAGTTAAATTAATGAATTAATAAATAAATAAATACAGCAGATCTGGGTTTCCCTCTAAAATATTAAGGAATGGTTTATAAATGTGTCCATAAATGCCATGACTGAGACGCGCACACATTAGTTCAATTATAACCTGCTATATAGTAGCTGGATGATTCATCGTGAAACGTGTGTATTTTGTTTCAACTGTAACTTGCCCTGGTTAAGGACGTCTGCTAAGTAAAATAAGCATAATACGGCAAAAAGTATTGATTGCAGTTACAAATCTGTAGGAAGAGTAATAAGTTAAGGGAGTCAAGTTACTTATCTACTTATCAAAATACTTATCTACTAGCACATATATTGATGATGATTACAATAATAACAACACGTATAAATGCTTAAAAAATCATATATACAAATCCCCAGAATGTTATTTTTAAATACAAAAAATCACAGATATGCAAGAAGCAAAACAACAAAAACAAAACAAACTAAATCAGCTGGTCGGGCTCTGCTGTATTAAATAAATACATTAATCATAAATAAATAAATAATCATGAATCAATAATAATAATAATAATGAATGTTAATTGCTTACTTTGCATTGATTTGTAAACGCATTTGTTCAACTCTGTGCAGATGTGATCTTTCTTCTTTGCTGAGAAATTGTCCGTTTGAGTCTGCTGTGTTGAATACATCTTGGACTTCTGTGTATTTCTTTATCTTAGTGATTTTTATTTTTTGTAAATTCTGTAATTTGGTGAAATAAACTAGAAACATCTTAATCTGTACCATCACCATCAACTTCTGCCTCCTCCTCTTCCAAATTGCTGTCATAATTGTCTAAAATTCAACAATGTGCCCAAATAAAAGTTTACGATACAAAAAAAATGCTTGAATAAGTTTTATCAGTCTCAGAAGCAGTAAAATGTTCAAAATATCCCTCATTTGACTTCCTTGAAACTCTCATTTAGTGAGCACAGCATGCTGCCATCTTCACCATCTCCTCTAAGAGATATTTGTTTTAAAAGCTTTTAGATTGGTTAATACTCACAACAAACCTCTCTGCAAATGGTTAAGACAGTCTGTTGCTATGTAGAATTGTCCAAAACCTTTTTAAGGCTAAAGTGGTGGTGGACGTTTGGGCCGAAAATCGTCTCTGTAGTCCTCTAGCAACATGACAGCATGGGATGAAAATTGTCCAAGTAGTCCTCTGACTGTTTTCTACAGTCCAGTTAGTGCTGGTTAGAACATTAGTGTCTAACAAGACATAAGTAGGATTCTCCACAGATGTGCCTCCAATTATCTGAAAGCTGCTGGAGTTGGGTGGGTTCCAAGTCAGCTACAGCTTCCCCTTTGGTTTACTGGGGGCCTTTAAGCTTTGCAGTGTTACTCTGAGAGATGCTGGCTTTAAGTTCACTTTCCTCGGGGAGGCAGAGGCAGAGGGTTTTATCATGTAAACCGGGCCGTGTTAACCGCATAGTGTAAAGAGGGACGACAAACTGTTCATAGCCTAGGGCCACAAAATGTTTTATCCCAGCTCTGCATGTAAATGTAATACACCTTATGGCCACCAAATTTTTTAAAATGTATTCTGTTTCTTTTTTGATCCAGGGCCCACACCTCCAAAGTGTCTGAATGTAGACAAAGTTGATGCACAGTCAGTCTCTCTTAGCTGGAGTGAACCTGCTGGTATGGGTAGAATTCCACACATCTTCATTGTGTCAAACTGCCACAAGGATCAATTACTGTTCACCACATCTGCTTCCAGAAATGCTATTATTTCTGACCTTCAACCTGGAATGACATACACCTTCAGGGTCTCCACAGCACTGAAAAATGGAGAACAGAGCTTGGCTGTGTCCAAAACCATCCTCACAAGTAAGAAATGTTTATATAAAGTATATCCATAACCAATTGTCTATTATCCTGTGTCTTATGCTGTCAAAATGCATCCTGTGATGAACAGTTTTCACCACATAAAATGTTGAAATTCAGGACAGCACAATTTCTATAATAAAAGCTTTAATAAATTGTATTAATGTAAAAGGTGGTTTTTCTTTGCTTCACTGGATGCTTTCATTGCTGTTTTATACATATATTTATACATAAAATGCAAACATTATCCATATTGTAAACTGCGTATCTATTCTTGGCAATACTCTGAGCCGTGTTAACTGCATAGGCTACATAGGCTGCAGCCTAGGGCCTCTCGCCATCAGGGGGCTTCAACGAGGGAAATACAACTGTTAATTATACTGTAGGTTGTTCAGAAACCCGCTAACACCATGGATAAAACACCACCAGCCCCACCGCTAACCCAGGCAAAACACTGCCAGCACCCCCTAACACATAGGGTCTGTTATTTTTAATGAAAAAAAAATAGACCTGTAATTGAAAAACTGTCATACTGGCAGGGCAACGTGTTCTCGGTGATCAGAAATATATAGCCTAACACATAATTCATGATTTGTGATAAAGTTACGTCTACATTTTTAGTATATTTCATCCAAAAGAATCCAACAGTGTCAGTAAGAATGTTAGTGAAGACATAAATGAAGATATTCAGATCAGGCAGAGAGAGGCCAAATGTATGATGATGCATCAGAACTTTCTTGATTGTTCTGGGATGTTTTTAAACTATCTTCATTTTTCAGAGTTATATATTTCTGAAATGACAATAAGATGAATATTTTAAAATGTATTTAAAACAGATTTGTCTTGCATTTTGTGTTTGGGTTTGCATTTCTAACTCCTTGTTGCACTGCATGTTTGTCTTTCTATGTTGTGTAATTATATTAGCCACACATTTTAGGATCGAAATCTCATATTAAAACATTTAATCAACTTTACTCTTTGTGTTAATTTTTAAAATGTATGCATACAAAATTTAAGTTAAAATAAATGTGAAGTAGGTTTTCCCAGTAAGCATATTTCTGTTTTAATTTTACATATATTACAAGGTAAAATAATATCTTGCCCTCTCCTCTTGCTCTGGAATTGACTAATGTAAACCTTGAAAACAAACACGCAGTCATGTATATACGAGAATGTCGTGCATTTCAAAATTTGAGTCTCCTGTTTGGATGTCCATTTACCACGTAACTCGAATTTGTATATCTTGAGGGATTACGATTACTGCATTGTGTTACCAGGAGTACTCTGAATTTAAACTGTAACTTTAATGTAAGAAAATATATTAATGTAAGAAAAAAATGTATTTTAGGAAATTTGTATAGGAATGATGCTCATTTAATTCTCTTACAGAGCCGCTTCAACCTGGAAAGATCAAGACCGATATTATCACAAGTAAATTGGTTACACTGAGCTGGGACAGTCCACTTGACATGGAAGGATTTCCATTTAAGTTTGAAGTAACCTATTGCTGTTCTGAAAGTTCACTCCAAGCATTTGGCACGACTTTCAACAGTGCAACCATCTCGAATCTGCAGCCTGGAGTTGAGTACACCTTCAGTGTCACTACAGTACTTGAAAATGGTCATCACAGCATGGCGGTCTCAACATCTGTCAAAACAAGTAAGTTCATTGTTTTACTTAAAATACACAGTGATGGCTACAGGGCCGGCACACAAAATAAATGTCATTTTTAATTGTAGGTAATAATATATACCTAGTCAGTCCACCACATTTTCACTCCTTTACCAATACCAGCTCCATCCTACATGTTTTATATTTTAATCACAGACAATCTGCTGCCGCATTGCTATATGTGAGGCGGGGTCAAAGCCATACCTGGTCTCCTGTAGCCATCCATGTATTGACCGGGAACATTTTATGGAAAAAAAATATCCTTTGCTCTCATCCTGTATCCAATATGGCTTGTTCCTTCAGTGTCCTCAAACTGTAACCCTCAGTGTTTTGAACCCATTCTTCATCTTGTAGAAATATATTGCAGAAGAGCACTACTGTCACGGTCTCCCCTGTTTCTACCTTAGTTCACCACCAGAGGTCTCCCTCTCCCGAATACTAGTTTAGTGCTTCTCCTTTCCTTTATCCAGTCAAACCAGTCTTTCCACATTCTTCCCTACCAGGTGCACCTGTTCTGTCCTCCTCTCCTATCATTGGTCAATCCTTCATTCACCTTGTTCAATCCCTCTCTCCTTCACAGTACTAAAACCCCTCTGTTTCCTAGATTCATCGCGAAGTCTTGCATTCTCCCCTGGATCATCTTTAAGCCTTGTTTCTTGAGTGCCTTCCTGTGTATTTTTGACCTCTTGCTTCCTTCTCTCGTTTACCCCTTTCAGATCTCCCTACTAGCCTGTTCGCTTGATCATTTGACCTGGACTGTCCCTGTGTATGCTCTCTTGTCTTATTGGATTATATGCTTCAACTCTAAAAGCCTGCACTTGGATCCTTTCCTTTGGTCCTAGAGGACATCACAACTACCTTAAAACAATCACTTTTTCAATTATTTTGCTTCGTTTTCGCTCTTCCTGGCAAGGTGGAAATGCGAGAAGCTTGAGAGAGTATTTCCAAAATTATATATATATATATATATATATATATATATATATATATATATATATATATATATATATATATAAAATAAAGAAAGGTTTGTTTCCCAGTTATATTCAGATGTCAATGACTTTCAGGCAAAACTCAAACTCTTCCGACAACACTCAGATAGGGGTACACTGTCTAATTTCTCATCCTGTGTTGAATTCAGTTGTGACAAAAATGTCAGTGTTCAATTCCAAATTCTGATCCAGTATGATAAAATTACTAGACCTGTTGACTGAAAAATGTACACCAGATTTTCTGACTTCAGGTCACACTCAAACGACATTTATCTGTTTGAAACCCCGTTGTTGTTGAGGTGAATCAACGATCAATTCCACAATCTTTGAAAATTGTGCAGTTTTTGACAGCACATACATCTTTGAAAAAACATTCTCACTTATGAAACTGATTAAATCTAAGCTGAGTTCCCATATGACAGACAACCACCTGCATGATGTACTACTTATAAGCATTTCCAAACTTTGGGAATTTGGCAGCTGAGAAACAACCTCAAAGTTCTCATTAAGTCAGTAAGTGTAGGTTATATTTTTCTATATATGTAAGAGATGGTTTTTGTTACTGTTTTTCATATCTTTTGTATTTGCTCGTGTTCTTTAACAAGTAGTTCTACAGTATGTTGTGTGACATTGGAACTCTGGTTTATTTATTATATTCTGTGTCTATTTTATTATTGAATGTCAAAAGATATTCCTGCGGACAGAAACATGCATTTGCAATCTAATAAACAAAATAAATATATACAAATTACTTTAACTTGGCAGCAAATTAAATTTGGAAGCTATATTTAGGATTTATTTTAAAATGTAGGTTTATCTGGCACACCTATTCAAAAAACGTTGGGCACTCTTTTTTTCATTCAGCACGTGCAGTTAGAATGGCGGTTACTGTGCAGATATTAATTGGGTATTCCATTTCATTTACAGAAACCTGTCTGGAGGAGCTGCTGCATGATCTGGGACTAGAGCATCAGTTAAAAAATAAACTAACACTGAGTACTGTCCTTCAGATTGATGAGACGAATATTACAGATGAACCAACCGATTCTCTGAAATCTCTTCCATGGTGCTTCTTAAAAAAACTTATAATGGCAAATGTCAAGGATCTATTCCATGAAAGAGACCAGTGCCAGAAGAAAGCTGAAGAGTTTACTCAACTCTGCCTTAGACCTGCAGTAAGGGCGTATGTCACCAAATGCTTGGGTCCAGATATTGTGGATGAAATGCTGACGGGAAAGAGCTCTGTAGATTATAGCACCCGGTCATTTTTCCAGTTCTCCATTCTGAAACAGCTGCTTTCAGAAGAAAAGTTTGAAAACTATGTGAAGTATATTCAGTCCTATGAAGATTTTGTGAAGAAATGGATCTTTGGAAAAATCACAGAGCACTTTTCAACAGAAAACAGCATTGTGGAATTGGAAGAGAAACAGCTGAAACAAATAATACAGAAAATAAAGGAAGCCATTGCAGATGCACAAAAGAGACAAAGTGAAGGATCACATTGCAAGGACAGCAGAAACATAAAGGAATTTATTCAAGACATTTGCAGTAACCTGGCAGAGAAGCTTGTTATTCCCAGGGATGGGTTAGAAGCAGTGATGATGTTAAACAATGCAAACACAGAGGACTTCTCTCAGTGTCTTAAACACGTCGTAGGAGAAATGGAACAGGGTATAAGTGCTGAGTTTCATAAGGAAAGTGACATAGAGAAAAAACTTCACAATCTGTGATTCAAACCAGAGAACGAGCTGTTCAAGAGAGTGTTTGGCTGTGGGAAACAATGCCCATTTTCCATGGCTCCTTGTGAAGCAGGAGGGAAAGATCACAGTGAACACTGGACCTCCATACACCATCCTAAGGCGCTTGGTGAATACAGGTGTCTTAAAACATGTAAACTTGCATGTGAAATTTGCTCATCTGGTGTTTACAGTGAGAGGACATTTCAAAACAGTCTTACAGATTGGAAGCCCCATCCATATAAAGATTACAGGAAATTTTACCCTGACTGGAATATCCCACCAGACACCAGCATTCAGGCAACAGATTACTGGAAATATGTGCTTGCTAAATTTAACCAAGAGTTTGCGGTGAAGTACAATGCTAAACCTGCTGATATCCCACCAGACTGGTGTGAGATAACAAAAGAACAAGCAATGAACAGCTTGAAAGAATCATTCAACCTTAAATAAACCAGCTCAGCAACCAGGAGTTTGGTGTTACACCAGTCAGAAATTATTTTTCTTTTTCTTTTCAATTTTGAAACTGATAACTGATCATCAATAAGCAGTTTTGAAGATGGATGGGAACTGATCATCAACTGCAGCACTGTGGAGTAGTGGTTAGGGCTTGGGACTCATAACTGGGTAAAACTGCAATTGAAGTCAGTTATTAGAATTAAGATTTTCTACACAACAGTTTGTTTATAATTAGGTAATTAAACCTGTCACCTTTGCATATGTTTAAAGAAAAGGGAAAAGATAGGACTGTAATAGGTTCACTCAGAAGGGGTTAGCAGACAGTGGTTACAGTGTGAAGTGTAAATGGAAGAATAGTATACAAATAGAGGATCAGATCAAGTAATAAAATGGCACAGCCAAGAAATGCATGGGATCTGCATGGGAGACAGTGAGCTTTACTACTGTGCTTTAACTGCATTATCATCCTTCTGAAGATAAAACAAATGGCTGTGCAAATGCAATGATTTCATTGCAGAAGAAGGAAATACAAGACGTTAATAGGAAGTGCAGTGCAGCAGATGTTTTGTGTTGTTAAATCTGTTCATTTTTGACTGCTTTATATTTCTGAAAACAATTAATAGTCTTCAATTATTTTAATGTTGTTAAATCTTGCATATGATATTAAACTTTATCATATAGCAACATTTAGCCATGTTATCAGAGTAATTTAATTAAATGAAACTATTTAAATTCATTATGTATTTTCACTGTTCTTGTGATTCTGATTCAGCCTAGAGATGACTTAAACAATTCCAACTGATTGACATGAGGATTTTGTAAACTGGATTGGCATTGTTTTCATTTCTAGGGGTTTCCATGGTTTTGTTATTTCTACTTAAAATAGAGTTAATCAAAATGAGCTTTGGCAATTGGGTATAATGACTGTATAACTCAGTTAAAAAACACTTCATTTAAAAATGTTATATCTTTAAATGTTGCTTTGCTATAATGTGATTGTATTATTGTGACAAGGTTCTTTTTATTTCCCTCCATGAAGACAAGGTTTTATTGTTTATGCTTTTTCTCTTACACATATTGTAATCCTTAATACAATATATAATGAAGCATTCTTTGTTTATCATATATTTTGCACTATTGATATATTCAATTTGTAATGTCCTCCCAATTACATTTATAATTATCTTTTGTAATGATTTTACATATTTTAATTTTGTTATTTTGCAATGCTGCTTTAACATTTTTGGGGGGATTGTTTGCTAGTAAAGATTGTAATGGTGTGATATATGATATATGATATATGATGAGAGAAAGTCCTAAATGAGAGTTGTGGTAGAGAAACAATAATAGCTTATTTGGATCATTACAGAATCACCCTGTAGGAGTTAAATTCACCTAAGAATGGACAATTATACCCAATGTCAGATGACCAGTTTTGAAGCAATCCTTGTATTCAATGTGTTACAACAGGCAGTATGGGAATGATCTGGGTAGGACACTGAAATTATTTAAAATTAGACATCAAACTAAATATGAATGGGTTGACAATAGTATTTTTAGCTTTTAGCATCGCCATAATGACTGAAATAGTAAAAATGCAATCTGAATTATATACATACTGTAGCAATATATGCTTTTGCTACTTGGATTCACCACCAAAACAACAAATATTAGGAGAGGAAGTCAGAGGTAAAACAACATGTTTATGAACAGAACAACAGCTTTTTAATGGAGAAACACATACTGTTCTCTCAACTGCTTCTCACTAATTCAGAACTGCTTGTGCTCGGCGGGAAACAGGGCACCCCTATGTATGCCATTGCCATTGCACCCCATTACTGGCTCCCCCTATCCCAGTTTAGTTGTTAAAAATCAAAGAACAAAACTGTGCAGTATCAGATTTTACAATTCAAATATGTCTATATTGACTAATGTATTGCTGTCATTATGTCTCAGTACTCGTCTCTTCCACAGCAGCAAGTAAAGATCCAGCAGGGAGTTTAAGATCTGATCCTGCTGCAATTCATGTGTATTTTATCCTGTATTTCCCCTGATAATGCAGCACAGACTCATGTTTGAGTGAAGGCACAGTTATATTCTGAGTGCTTCAGAGTGAAACTTTTTTACAGAGCAGTATAATGTAGGCTTACATAATAACATCATAATTGTATCCCTGCTGACCCTTCAACTCTCAGGGGAATGACATATTCACAACAATCATTACACACCAAGCCCCCTAGAGGGCAGTGTTTCACAAAAATAGCCAAAACTAAATCCAAGCTCATGCTAACAAAACAATCATTCAACTTCATGGACTCCCACTAACTCAACAAGGCTGCTATTATTAGCGCAGAATGCCACATCCCCAAGGACCGTTCATGCACTTCTTCACCTCAATACTGTGCAAAGGGGAGAGAGAGAGAGATAGAGAGAGAGAGAGAGAGAGAGAGAGTAAGAGAGAGAGAGAGAGAGAGAGAGAGAGAGAGAGAGAGATCTTCAGAGGAGAGGGATGATGGAGGGGGGTAATGCTTTCTTCTTTCCTCATCTGTTTCTTTTCTTCCTATCATCAAGCTAAGAATTCATACTGGAAAAATATATCAAAAGACTGCAACAAACATGGATCGGCCAGTAAGTTGATTTTTAAGAGAATGTTGGATAATTTTCATTAATCTTCTTCGAAACTGCTTATTGCACAGACCTGGAAGTTACTACGTGAAGTCACATGTTGTTGATTTGTTGTAGAGAATTCGGTTGGTCACATGGTTTGGCTGCCACATTGTGATTGTCTGAAGCCATTTGGACAATTTAAGTGAAATGTTGTAAATGTAACTGGCACTGTCCTCTCAAGTTAGCTCAAGGGATGTAAGTGCAAAAAACTAAAAACAAATTACCACAAGCAGGCAAACCAACTTCTGCAGTAGTCTGTATCAGTTGCAGCATTAGGTATGGGGTAATATAATAGACTGTTGCAGTGAAGATGATTAATGTCCAAGTTAGTAGCAGACAAAGCTGAGCTTCTGGTAGCAGCAGGTGTCATGCCATTGATACTATTTTGTCCTGATCCAGCCTTGCCCACACATCTCATCAACAGGGTGCCTGGGCTGCCCCTCGGCCCAGTGTGAGTATTGCAGTGGATGCTTGTCTGTCCAGTACCAGTGCTGATAGGCCATGTGCTTCTTCAGGCCCAGGCATACCATGTCTGGAGGTCCAGCTTCTTTGTGAAGCTTCTTCAACAGTTGCTGGTGCTGCTTCTCGTTTATGATGCTCAGCAGGTTGGTGTGGTTGGTGCGGCAATATTGCAGGGCCTCCTTCCAGCCTCGGCCCTCCTTCACAAAGTAGAGATTCCTTTCTGGAGGACCAAGGACAAGAGAGATCACAGGTGTCTTCTTTTAACCTCTTTTTAATTGTTTTAAAACTCGCAAATGCAATTCAAATCCTGTGCAGCACTCCGATCATTCAAATTATTAATTGGTTACAATATATGCAAGTCATACAAATGAGTGAGCTGTCTCTTCACCTAGTCCCTATATTACTTTGTAAAATAACAGGGAGAGATCACACTCAGGTACCAGGCCAGGAAGGGGAGCTGAGAGTTTGATCTCGGCCCAAATGTCATAACAAATGGCAATCAGGAATGCCGTGTCTCCAGCTAAATCAATTAAATGTCTGAGAGAGAAATATATATATATATATATATATATATATATATATATATATATGTGTGTGTATTTGTTGTGGTCCATTTAATTTTACTTTATATGAAACAAACACACTAATATAACATAAAACCCATGATGTCAGTTGTATATCCCCTGTAATTCAATCTGTTGCGCATGTGTCAATTACTGTATGTGTTCCTTCGCTAATCAATCCAACATTTTAGAAATGTCCAGACACCATTTAAGAACAAACCCACAATGATTATCAACAGTATGAAAATTTTCTTACCTTCACAGGGGCTTGAATTGCTCGTCAGGACATATCCAGTTGCACAGATGCAGCTATAACTGCCAATACTGTTAATACAGTGTGCATTGGGACCAAAGATGGATGGGGATTGGGCACACTCATCAATGTCTGTAGAGAATCAGAGTTGTTACTGAGATCAAGCTGTACTCATTCCTATAACATTTGTTCTGAGATGAGTGTCATCAATGTGATTTACTCATTCTAATATCTGGGGAACACAGTCTGAAGGAGTAGTCATGATTTGTGAACTCTGGTTGGTGTTGTCCACTGCAAAAAATGATTATGCATTTTAATTATAGTTTTTACGATGGTCTTTTTTTATCAATTTGCAAATCAGTTATAACCATGTTCATATTGTTACGCCTCACTGATCTCATATGACATATGACAACATCACAATTGATTCCATCAGTTCCCAGTGATCTGGAATTATTCATATTTACCTTCACAAGGGTATGACCTGCTGACCAGTGTGACTCCATTGGGGGGGCGTATCCACTGTTACAGGAGCAGTTGTGTTTCCCAGCAGTGTTGTTACACTGTGCATTGGGACCACATTTTGTTGCAGAGAGTGCACACTTATCAATATCTCAATATCTGTGAATAATCAAAGTATCATTGAGCATGACCAGAAATGTGCTCCATCTAATTTTTTGAGTTCCTCATCACAGAAACAGATATGAAAATGCAGACCAGCAAGTGTATTTCATTATATAAATTTGAAATGTATAGAACCACTGAATGCTGCTATCCATCTGTGGTCATTTATTTCTATGTGGGTTTACATTTGCTTTGAATGTTTCATTCAGGAAAAAAGTGGGAATAAATCTTAGAAGCACCTAAAAGTAAATTATATATTTTTTGTGTGTGTTAGATTATTATTATTATTATTATTATTTCTTGGCAGGCGCCCTTATCCAGGGCGACTTACAACATAAGTGCAAACAAAGTGCAAAAATACAGAGAAGTACAAGGCATCAATCATTACAAATTCAACATAGCAATTCAAGATAATACATTTTACAAATTCTAATTTACAATTTACACAAGATTGCACATTTGATTTGCTTATTATATATTATATATATTATATATAAAAGCATTATTATATCAACTCAGCTAAACAAAGTGCACATGCCAGAACATTAGAAACACGAATTTATCAAACACAATTCCTTATCTCTGGGGCTCCAGGAGTCAGACTGTATCCAGTCTCACAGACACACATGTAACTCCCACAAGTGTTAATACATTGTGCGTTTAATAGCCTAATTAGACTTTCACTACATTTCACATTTCTCCCCATTCGGAAATGTGCGATCTCTTCCCCTTAGATCAGCAATGGTTGCAACCAGACACACAAGGGGACATGGGAGTAATTGAAAGACTCATGTTCGACTGCTATATCCTGCCCCCTATGAAATGAAAAAGACCTCAGTCAGGGAGATTCGGGAAAGTGAGAATTATCTAATAGGCCTCAGGGGAGAGATGGCAGGCAACTGCTGAGAAGCCAGGGCCAAAACCAACCCAGGGCCAGAACCGGGCAGTTTCTCTGACCAGAACACAGGTGACACTTTCTATGTTCTATTTCTATGTGTCAATAAAAAATAAATGAGCAGTGAGCAATGATTCGATTGTGATCTGAATTAATTAGATGTTTATGGTGACTAGGGAGTGGGAATGTATTTATTTCTTTGGATTTTATATTTTACTAATACACTGTTGCTTCTTTCCCAGTAGTTAGTTGGGTGTACACTGTGTTGGTAGTTTTATTGTTGTTCTATTTGGGTATTTTAGTAGCTGTCTCTTTTCCACTCTTCTCTCCCCCTCTCCTAGAGAAAACACTATATCATGATATCAGTGTATTCATGTTTTTTCCTCCCAGACCTTGCTGGGTGAAGCAAAGTTAGTGGCAGCTTCCATGATACCCTGTTAGGCCAGTGCCTTGTCTGTAGTTGGACATATATATGGTAGCTTACCTCTAGGGGCAGTCATTACAAATTTGGGTTTCGGATCAGGGTGTAGCATTATGATGGGTGTATTTTGATAAGAGCATTTTAGCTCTGAGCTGAAGCACTAATCTAAAGAAGACCTCTCCCCCCCAAAGTTAGCAGATTTCCTTAACTCATCAGCTGGGAACTGGTTTACATCAAAGTGACAGTCATGGGAGGATGGCACCGAGAAGAGGCCAAATAGTTTGGAATCCTGCTGTGAGATGTCTGGGGTAGAGGGCCTTTAGGTAATAAAAACTCTTTGAAATGGACGAGAGCCGAAATCCCGGCATAGAGCTACGAACCCGGGCCAACCGGCATTTCCAAAAGATGGCATGGATTGACATCAGTCATAAATTAAGCCCCCCTCCAATAGGACACTGGGGGCTGAAACCGAAATCCAATCTCAATAAATTCAATAAATAAATAAATTCAAAAACCAATCATCTATTGATCTGACCTGAACCAGTAACTCGCTGCCACAGCTCAACCTGTAGCTCTGTTGCCCGAACCGGAACCAGAAACCAATTAAGTCTTTGCCGGCAACAGAAGAGTTAAACTGGGAGAAGGAGATTTAGCCATATGAAGAATTCTTTTAAAGGACTTTATTAAATAAAGAACTTTACAGACTGCGCTGCCCGCCTGTTCCCACCTGATCAGTGGAGTTTTACAGCTGGACAATTGACTAAGTCGACAGTATACGAAAGTGTTCAGTCATTTAAATAGCTATTGAGTCTTAAGAAACTTGACCCTTGGAACCAAACAAGGCCCTGCTTTCCTCAAAGACTTCGTCTTCAAGTAACTATGGTGGAAACCCTGCTTACAAAGAAGATTTAGTGCACAACCTTGGAGCCTTCAAACCAGTGGAAAATCTGTTTGGAAACGACTTCCAAATTCCAGGTGCATCGACTGAGTGGAAGTTCTTGGACAAAGCCGAACCGGACTGCCTTTGTTCCAAACAACACGGACCTCGTGCTGTGTGCTGTTATCTGAGCCCGAAGACAGAGAGGCCTCTCTGCGACGAAGTTCAGATAAGTTTAACAGTTTGGAGTTTGTGATTCATGACATTTGAGAAATCAATTAGAAATGTTAATCTGTGATTCATAACTCTAGAATGTGTAATATCATTTAGTTTTCTTAAATATAAATGTGTGTTGCATTAAACTGTTTTGTTGATAATTTTAGAAATAAAATCTGTCAACGCCGAGAAATATCTTCTCATTCCTGTTTAACTGTTTAGTCTGAAATTGACACAAGTTAATAGACGTTAGATTACTGGTGGCCCTGCCTATCCTTAATCATTGAATAATAATCAGTTAAAGGAAATTGTGGTAACAAGTAATGATAGGATCTTTCTCGGCACCTAAACGTAAATGAGACTGATATATATATAACGAGAATACTAACCTGCGTATTTATGTAATGTCTGACTAACAATACTAATGAGAGACTCACCTTCGTCTTAATAACTGGTATTGTAGTCAATGTGTTTATAATTTTTTTTTGTTTAACGATTTGTGTTATCATATGCGATCCCATGGTCTTTGATTTGGTCACGGAAGTGATTTGTCTTTGATTTGTTGATCTAGTGTTGAATTTTAATTAGTTTTTCCCTTTTGTATAATTAGTGTAGTGCTACATTTAGTCTTTGTTTTTAATAAATTTGACAATTTATATCTTTGGAATTGGTGCCTGTGTCCAATTATTATAGAAATTGAGTTCTACAAGATTCCAGGATTCGTGATAAGGTGATACTATAAATTCACTTATTTAATTGAAATTTATAAGTGTACCTTACGTTACAAGGGCAAGCAAACTGCAGCATTCCTGTCTGTAGTTGCATAGGAAAAATTAATATCGGAATGGACTGTTTTCAATTAAATCTAAATTTTAATTGAACAATGTCATCAAGAAAGGATTATTCTGGGAGTGACTCTTCCCCCTACTAGAATGGGTGGGGCAAGGCATGAATAGCCAATTAATGACACTGACTACACCACCCTGAATTTGGATAGGAGGGACCAGAAATTATTCCCTGTTTATTAATTCTTTGGTGGCTACATCAATGACTAAAGATTCAACCATGCCAGATAAAGAGTGACAACAATGTTTATTTTAACAATTTCTGGAACACAAGCTTTTCACATTCACAGCCAGGTGAACAAACACTGTCCTAATGCTTGCACACAAAAGGGACCCAGGTATTCAGTTTCCTACAGGTGTCAAAATCTGCAAAGATTAAAATGCCATGATCCAATAATACTGATAATGCAAAACAAACACATTTCAGTATTAAAAATAAAGATACAAAGTTCACTTCCCACCATGTTTTAAAAGACAGTAACAGCATATTAAAGGTCTTGTATTAAATCCAGAAAGTAACCACTCCTTGCCAGATAATAATATTCAAAATGCAATACATTAATGCCATTGAAGTACAATAAGTGTGAAAGGAATAAGCACATGCACTTTAAGAGTATGTGAGGTGGGAGAGGAACATTAACTACAATGTGTAACAAAATGAAGACAAACATGTAAAAAAGACACAAGTATCTTGTATCTATGACCAAGCGCAATAAGAATAGGAAAACCAAATGTGCAGCTACAACACATTAATATATGAGCAATAATAACATAATAAAAACATATTTTGCATCTAAACTAGTATTGAGCAAGTTATGCTGTATTTGTATTAAATTAATTGCTTGTATAAATCTTGTATCTTGAATTTAAATTACTATTTTGAATTACTAGTTGCAGGTTCCCTTCATTGTTCTAAGGAGCTCCTTTAACTATTTTGCTGGGGTTTGATATATGATTTACTATTATAACCATTTTGTTTTTGTTTTTCTTTCACTATTTTGATTGTTTCACTATTTTTTGGAAATTGTATGTCATATTTATCCTTTTAAATTGTACAATACAAAAGTAATGTAAATTTTGTATGCAAAAGAAACCAAAAGAGATTTTTTTATTCAGTGATTTATAATTTCTGTGCTAATAATAATAATATTAAATGGTTGATTATTTTAAGTTTCAGCACCAATCCTCTGCGCAGTACAGGACTTAAGCGAATGGTCTGGGAGTCCACACAAGACATCATGACAGCAGGCGATTCAAGGTACTAAATTGATAGAACAACAATATCATGGTTTGGGAGAGACATTCGACTAATCGATTTTAAATCTGCTCTCCGTCTGAGCTGACCTTTTAAGACTGGTTTGTAGCAAGCCAAGCAGCCGACACTGCATTCCTCGACACGTATGTCTGCTTCAGGCTGGGGCTCATGGGAGATGGGACATAATCACTGCAAGTAGTGCCGCCTAGGCCCGGGGCACACTCAGCGGTGTAGGAGAAGTACAGGGTGCCGTGGTTCAGGGTGCACATGTCCTTGTGAGACCCCCTTTGGAGTTTAATTGAGCATTTCCCCAGCAGGTCGTTCCACCATTTGTACCACATTTTATCCTCATCCCACACCTCAAAGGTCAGCAGGGAATCCATGGACAATTTCACGGTGTCAAAATAAAGGTTTGCCTTCCACTCCGGGTTATTGTTGTTATAAATAACGCTGGTCTGCTGGAATCGCGTGTTGAAGAAGATCTTCACGTAGCCGTCCGTATGGCCGAAGGTGTCCCCCCATAAACCCGTGGCTTTCTCCACCACAACCGTCAGCTTGGCCAGGCCGGGGCCTGTGGGGCAACACCTGCTGTTGACTTCATTATTGGCCTGACAAACGCACTCACAGGTGTCCTTCACACTCGGGTTGGAGCCAGCCTTGCACTTGCCGGAGCACCTCTTGTACAGAGCCATCTCCATGATGTAATCCTCCAGTGCTTTCTTCAGGAGTTGCTTTTTGGGACCCTTGAAATGGATGAGGTTGTGAAGGGGTTCCAGGGCGCTGGAGACGATATCCGGGATCGTCTTCAAGCTGGCCGACCACTTCTTAAATGCTTCGGGGTCTGTATCCTGGGAAAAGAGGAGGTCCGACTCGCCGCCCTCTCCTCCCGTGACCTCGGACACCCGCTCGCTGAACATGCTGTGGAAGCTCTGCTTGGTGCCTTTCTGCTTCTGTGCATTCTGGCAGTGATGGACTTCCATTTTCACCGAGGCACGCTGACCGGCGGTGAGGGAGGCCTCCACGTCAAGACAGTCTTTCACCTCGGTTTCGGAAAACCCGTTCAGTGCAGCCTGGCATGTTTTAATGGATGTCACAGACTTGACTTTCCCTCCGAGCTGCACCTTCTTAATGAAATGGGTGCCGTACGTCTCAATCAGCTGCCGGTAGCTTGCTTTGGTGCTGTTGTCATACACATTGGAAAGGCTCTTCACCGATCTGGAAAATTCTCTGTTGAGCGGGGGGAAATCGACCAGCCTGAAACTGTGGGAAAAGAGTAAAAAGGAAACTAAACAACAGGACAAAAGTACAAAGCTATAAATCATGACAGTTACTTATTACAGCTAATATTATGAAGTCGGAAATGTTGTTCCCTTCAAATGACCCTTAGGCTGATATGTAAAGTTAAGCCGATCTTCTATGGTATCCCAGAGATCCTGCTAGGAATAAAACTGATTATTAACCATGTAAGATTAAATAAGCTTAATAAAGCTCTAACTTCAATCCTTTGTGAAAGTATCTTGCATTCCACCTCTGTCACACAGAACTATGTGACCATGTTTCTGTCAAATCTCTCAGATTCCATGAGACAGAACAGGGTTTTAAGTTTTCTCCTAAATTATAAGAATAATATCTGAGTGACATGTGCAACAAATTAGGTACTGCGATCAGCTGCTCTGCCGATAGATCAAACCGGAGGGACAGTTGACAGGCCTTTCTGTTGTGATCTGAAGGGACATTGCAATTGTGTTTAGAACGTAGAATAAATAGAACACAATAAATAGACATGAATAAATGAATGCTCATAATAATAATCCGGTCATTGGTTAATATTCTTGTTTAGTCATGATGAATATGTAAATGACACTGCTGTAAATTAATAAAATGTGCCTTCGGGTTTACTATCAGCCACATTGGAAACGCTGATCAGCTGTTCATTCAGTTTGACCATTTGCAGAGTAAAGTCAAACAGCTGATCTTTGTACCTTTTTTCCTATCATGCACTGCAGCTGGACTCAAATTCATTTCTTTCAATGTAAGGTGAAAAATAAAACCCTGTTCTGTCTCCAAAGTGTCCCAGAGATTATGACCCCTTATTTCACATCTTCATTATGATCTCTTGGCAGAAGCCCTTACCCGGGGCGACTTATTTTCAATGTATTACCGAGTACCGAAAATCCAATAAGAATGTGTATCTGTGCAAATTAGCTCAAACAAGCACAGAATAGAATTGGGTCCCAACCCTGGCTTGAGCCCGAGGGGAGGCTATTCGTGAGTACAGAAGTAAGATGATAAGACCTGTAGAATTGACACTGCACTTCGTGGCTGACAAAGCTGTATTTGTCTTCTTTGGACTTCTCCATGGCGTATTTTGCAGCACGGGAATGAGTGCCTCCAACCATCATGGATGCCTGGACTTTGGGCAAGTTAATGTCCAGACCAGTTTTCCAGTTATTCTCCACGGAATTCGCGCTGCTGTTCACGAAAGCCTCGCTGGACTCGTACATCGTGCTGGAAACCTGCATCTTACAGCGGGGCAGACTGCGCCAGTCCACCACCGCAAGGGGCAGCTTCTGGACCTGGTTTTCCATGTAGGGATTGGCGCAGAGAGTGCAAGTCTTGTCTTTCTTCCTCCAGGTGCTGGTATTGATGACGTAGGCGCCTTTGCGTTCCATCTTGACGATGTCGAACCCTTCCCCAGCGAGGTTGAAGCCGGGCACAAACCGGGCGTCTTTGCATTCGTTGGCAGTGCCAGTGGTGCAGGCGTTGAGGATGTCGGGGGAGATCAGGAGGTAGAGGGTCCCAAAGCAGAAAAACAACCAGTGCTTCATTGTTGAGGGCGGCAACCTGGCTTGGACACAGATGAAAAAGTCTGTAAGTTTCTTGTTGTCAGACACCTTCAATTTTACTTCCCACCTTTGCGTTTTGTCATTTTCCCATGTAGCCCCGCTGATATTTTGTCAGTTTAAATAAAGTTACTCTAAATAGTTTGAATAGTTTGTATAAGATACACATGCTCCTTGCTCACTGCTGCTAGCACTGCTGATTGGATAGGGCAAAGCAATTCACCTATTCAATAACATGTATTGGAGAGGGGGCGGGACATAGAGGCATCAGAGATTGATGCGTAGTTGTGAGTAGTTTTTTAGTTTTGAGTCGGCACTGACTGACGTGTGTTGCAGTTCGGCTTAAAAGTAATTTGTACAACTGATAATATTTATGAATGCTGTCTACAGTCAATTTTACCAGTCAAATAGTTATTTGTTGTACACAAGGAAGTTATTTATTTATTTTAATTTGTATATCTACTCGATATAGCATTGTAAAGTTATAATTTTTACTTGCGGCTAGTGTTTGCTGGTAATATTGGACCTGTTCACGTGTATTTTTATTTCATTCGTTTTTTAAAGAGATATTTAAGTTGTAGATAGTTAAGCTCACTACTGATTACAAACCAGATAGCGCTCTGGGTGACCGGAAAGCCCGAGTTCATCTGGCTACCAGGGAGAAAGAAAAGCTTCTTTGAACACCCAGCAGTGTGTTTATGCCACATCGCCCTGTTTCACCCGGGTGTACAGCTGAGAGGTGCTGGATATGGGCTCAGATTAGCGCCATAAGTAACTAATTAAAAATGTAATGTTGAGATCAAAAATAAAACAATCGAAAGCAAGATGTATAGAATTGTAAACAAAACAAATGATATCAAAAGCAAAAAAACAAAACTTGAAAGCAAATAATGTTAAATTGAGAGCAAAACTCAAGCTGATTGAGTCCATTTCACTGACGGGCTCACCTGCAGGCCCTGTCTGTGGTGCCATGCTGCGAGCCTCACTTTCGCCACCAGTTTCTTTGCTTTCAATTTATTTATTTTTGTTTACGAGTTTTGGCGCTGTTTTGGCGTGAGGGTGGGATTTACAGGGAGGCGTGGATCCTGAGTCTCCATTCGTCCAGTAGGTTTGAGTGAAGTTTCTTCCTAACCCAATCAGTGAGCAGGGTGGGCTGACAGTCACCTCTCTGCAACACATTATTATTATTATTATTTTTATTTCTTGGCAGACGCCCTTATCCAAGTGCAAACAAAGGGCAAAAATACAGAGAAGTACAAGGCATCAATCATTACAAATTCAACTTAGCTAAAACATAGCAATTCATACATTTTACAAATTCCAATTTACAACTTACACAAGTACAGTAAGAGACTTCCTACATCCTGGACGGTGAAAGTGCTGTCAAGATCTGACACATCTGACTTCACACTGACTG
The DNA here is from genome assembly GCF_036373705.1 of Amia ocellicauda. NCBI lineage: Eukaryota > Metazoa > Chordata > Actinopteri > Amiiformes > Amiidae > Amia > Amia ocellicauda. The sequence goes on from NC_089863.1 coordinate 8,801,516, forward strand.
ACCCATAGACTGAGTGGTGCAACTATATGGCTTCTACAAAGCATGTTTTTAATAAAAGTAGTGGACAATCTAGTGGACGCCGTGATTGGAGGAGACAGTCACGGGGCCAGAGGGCTTAAATAGGGGTGCCCAATCCCGCGTAGTTCAGTGAGTGAGGAGTCTAAAATAATACTGTATAGTAGGGCTGTGCGATATGATGATATATATCGTGTGACGATAGAAAAACGTCTATCGTTTCATATTATGCTCTATCGTTTATTTCACAAATCCCACTCTTTACGGCAATATTTTTCGCAATTTGGACGACGCTTTGCATTCTTCCCAGTTCTTCCAAACGAGCCGGATGCAGGTACAAAATGTGCATCAGAAACACAAACAGACATGGAGGAGAGTGAACTGGACACAGAATAACCAAAATAACCAAAAGATACTTTAATGCTCAAGCGCACATGTTCCACCCCACTCTCGTCGCCGGCCTGAACTTGATCTGCAAGCACCCCCCACCCTCACTAATTTAGATGTATATAATTTGTATACAATTAAAGAATAATAATAGTTTTCATTATTATTATTATTATTATTATTATTATTATTATTATTATTATTATTATTATTATTATCACTATTTTGTATTAACACGTGCTGTACCGATAAGTAGAATTGAAATGCGACAGTCAGAGAAGAAATGTCCCTGTCTAGCAGATGTTAAATGCACCACTATGAACCCGGATGTGGTAAATCTACCTGAATCTGTACCATTTTACAGCACATGTGTTGTGTGATTACTGTGTTATTGTTATGTGACAGTAAATCATACTGTTTATATATATATCAGCCATAACATTATGACCACCGATCAGCCATAACATTATGACCACCTGCCTAATATTGTGTAGGTCCCCCTTTTCCGCCAAAACAGCCCTGACTTGGACTCCACTAGACCTCTGAAGGTGTGCTGTGGTATCTGGCACCAAGACGTTAGCAGCAGATCCTTTAAGTCCTGTAAGTTGCGAGGTGGGGCCTCCATGGATCGGATTGTTTGTCCAGCACATCCCACAGATGCTCGATTGGATTGAGATCTGGGGAATTTGGAACCTTGAACTCATGATTCATCAGACCAGGCCACCTTCTTCCATTGCTCCGTGGTCCAGTTCTAATGCTCACGTGCCCATTGTAGGCGCTTTCGGCAGTGGACAGGGGTCACCATGGGCACCCTGACTGGTCTGCGGCTACGCAGCCCCATACGCAACAAACTGCGATGCACTGTGTGTTCTGACACCTTTCTATTAGAACCAGCATTCACTTTTTCAGCAATTTGAGCTACAGTAGCTTGTCTGTTGGATTGGACCACACGGGCCAGCCTTCTCTCCCCACGTGCATCAATGAGCTTTGGCCTCCCATGACCCTGTCGCTGGTTCACCACTTTTCCTTCCTTGGACCACTTTTGATAGGTACTGACCACTGCAGACCGGGAACACCCCACAAGAGCTGCAGTTTTGGAGATTTTCTGACCCAGTTGTCTAGCCATCACAATTTGGCCCTTGTCAAAGTCGCTCAGATCCTTACACTTGCCCATTTTCCTTCTTCTAACACATCAACTTTGAGGACAAAATGTTTGCTTGCTGCCTAATATTTCCCACCCACTGACAGGTGCCATGATAACGAGATTATCAGTGTTATTCACTTCCCCTGTCAGTGGTCATAATGTTATGGCTGATCGGTGTATATATATATATATATATATATATATATATATATATACACTCACCTAAAGGATTATTAGGAACACCTGTTCAATTTCTCATTAATGCAATTATCTAACCAACCAATCACATGGCAGTTGCTTCAATGCATTTAGGGGTGTGGTCCTGGTCAAGACAATCTCCTGAACTCCAAACTGAATGTCTGAATGGGAAAGAAAGGTGATTTAAGCAATTTTGAGCGTGGCATGGTTGTTGGTGCCAGACAGGCCGGTCTGAGTATTTCACAATCTGCTCAGTTACTGGGATTTTCACGCACAACCATTTCTAGGGTTTACAAAGAATGGTGTGAAAAGGGAAAAACATCCAGTAAGCGGCAGTCCTGTGGGCGAAAATGCCTTGTTGATGCTAGAGGTCAGAGGAGAATGGGCCGACTGATTCAAGCTGATAGAAGAGCAACTTTGACTGAAATAAGCACTCGTTACAACCGAGGTATGCAGCAAAGCATTTGTGAAGCCACAACACATACAACCTTGAGGCGGATGGGCTACAACAGTAGAAGACCCCACTGGGTACCACTCATCTCCACTACAAATAGGAAAAAGAGGCTACAATTTGCACAAGCTCACCAAAATTGGACAGTTGAAGACTGGAAAAGTGTTGCCTGGTCTGATGAGTCTCGATTTCTGTTGAGACATTCAGATGGTAGAGTCAGAATTTGGCGTAAACAGAATGAGAACATGGATAAATCATGCCTTGTTACCACTGTGCAGGCTGGTGGTGGTGGTGTAATGGTGTGGGGGATGTTTTCTTGGCACACTTTAGGCCCCTTAGTGCCAATTGGGCATCGTTTAAATGCCACGGCCTACCTGAGCATTGTTTCTGACCATGTCCATCCCTTTATGACCACCATGTACCCATCCTCTGATGGCTACTTCCAGCAGGATAATGCACCATGTCACAAAGGTCGAATCATTTCAAATTGGTTTCTTGAACATGACAATGAGTTCACTGTACTATACTGGCCCCCACAGTCACCAGATCTCAACCCAATAGAGCATCTTTGGGATGTGGTGGAACGGGAGCTTCGTGCCCTGGATGTGCATCCCACAAATCTCCATCAACTGCAAGATGCTATCCTATCAATATGGGCCAACATTTCTAAAGAATGCTTTCAGCACCTTGTTGAATCAATGCCACGTAGAATTAAGGCAGATCTGAAGGCGAAAGGGGGTCAAACACAGTATTAGTATGGTGTTCCTAATAATCCTTTAGGTGAGTGTATATATATATATGTATCCCATAACAACATAACACACGTAATAGTAATCACACAACACTCGCGCTGTAATGTGTTGCATTCTGCATATATTTACCATGACAGTCTGCATGTGGTATTTGTTAGTTTTGCATATTTAATGATTAACAAAATACTTGTAGTTTGAATGTCTTTGGTCTAAATTTGTAGCTTGATTGGATAAAAACAAGAAATATCGAGATATATATCGGGCATCGCAAACTTCTAAAAATATCGAGATATTATATCGCCCAGCCCTACTGTATAGTTTTTGTAGTTGTTGTTAGTCAGAATAAGTATTATTATTGAGAGAGACTAATAATAATTTATAGACTGAGAGATATAGAAATATAGATGCTAAAATGGCAGCAAAAAAATGCATATTCACTTACTTTTACATTGATGGTGGAAAAGGCTATTTAACAGCTTACTTTTGATATGTTACATTCTGATGCATGGATGCTTTACTAAAGGAAATTCAGGGGTTCTATTACCAAATATGTTCACATCAGGCACAACTTTATCACTAGTGCCAAGTGAAAGATTAGAAGCTTAATTTTCTAGTTTGATTTCTAGCTTGATGGTCCCAAAAAGCACAAGTTTTTATAATTATTTTAAAAATCTGAATTATTATGAAGTGTTTCATTCATAATTAGGCTTCCAAATTCATATAATTGTTTGAGATATTTTAAAAAATGCCTGAAATATTTATATAGTTATGAATGTACTAAATTAATACTTTGCTCAGTGGTTTGAATGATTTTTCCTCCAATGACTAGCGGGTGATTTACATTAGATTAGATTAGATTAGATTACATACTGACATGGCAAAAAGCAGCAAACTTGAAATTGTACCATGACATTAAGAAATATATATTTTAGAATATACTGTTCATTCACTTTTTATTTTCACAAAACTCATAAACAAATCTCATTCTCTGCTAAGGAAAATTGAAATTGAGAGCCAGCTAGGGTAACTAACAGTAACAAAATACTTATATTATTCACAGATGATCTTCAGTTATCATTTATTCCATCACAGAAAGATGTTCAGACTGAAGTTAACCATGCCAAATACACATTTTATCTGTTTAGGAGTAGGCCTTAAGTACAACTCTGCAATTTGTAAAAAAGACACAAACCACACTCAACTATATGAGATTTGTTTCTTAATTTAATATCATGCTGATGTAGAAACTTATCCCCCCCCCATAGTAGTGTACAATCTGAGAGATATCTTCACAGCAACTTGAAAAGCAAAGTATAACAAACCTCCAGTTAACTTGAGCATATATTTATACAAACTACGTTCTAAAATATAAACTGAAACAATGTCTCTCACCTCAGTGGTTCCTACTGACTTCTACAGAGCTTAGAAGACATGTGAAATGACAAAAGTCAGACCCCTTTTATGAGGCATATAGAGATACTTCCTGTGGCATTGTGGTTTATAGAGGTTCATTGCCTGAGGTTGAAGGCCTGTTGTGTCACACAATCGCTTTAGAGAAGATGCTTCAGCCTGCTCTAATGGGTCCAAAGGTTTACCATAACAGACTTGTTGATGTATTTTTTAACGTTAATGTCACACATCAATTATTAAATAAACATGCCAGACACACTAACCCTAAACAAGTTATGCATCAAGAACCTTTAACACTGTCAAAAGAATGGACAACACTGTTTTTAAATAAGCACATCTGTATGGCTGTATTTTTTTTTTGGTGTTAATACAAATCAACCTCTTACTTTACAGGAGTTCAACAAAAATTAACTCTGCTATTTATATGTGCACTACATGTATATATTTTTGAAGCAGGCCAAGTGCTAATGTACATAATTAACAAGACATTATCAAGCATGGTAAAATAAATGACTAACAATGCTGCACTGTTTGCTGTGGAGGGTGATCAGTGCCAAAATTAAGAGGAACGTGATTATGAAGATGAACATGAAGATGATTATTAACATGATTATGAAGATGAACATGATGAGGATTATGAATGTGAACATGATGATTATGAAGATGATTATGAGCACTGGATAGGACAATAAGCGCACTGGCTACCGCCCACTAGCTCTGATTGACAGAGTTCAATGTTTTGTCACATTGAAAAAGAAAAAGAAATACAAGAAACACTACGAAATGTAGAAGCGCATTGAGAAATGTAAATAGCAAAGAGACAAACAGGAAATCAATATTTACATGTTGAAACTAATGAATGAATAAATAAATGTTGAAATACATAAACAAATAAATAGATGAATAAATAAATAGATAGGCCTAAATGTCCATGTATTTGTGTAATCACGTATTTATTTTCTCTGTGTATTTATTTTAAATTTCAGTTTGGATAGTCCTCCATACTCTGAAACCATGTAACTCCATGAAATTAAATACATTTGTTAAAAATATATATACCTAAAAAACATAATCCATACATCATAATTCAAACCCGCAAAATACCAGACTCACAGTCGTGCGCCTTAACCACTACATATATATATATATTGTATTTTGTTTTTTGTTTTTTCGGGAAAATTTACAGACACACATCTACTCGCTCACACACTATCTATACATAAAGGGAGGTGTTAAAAGAAGTCCTACATATATATATATAACAAAATACAATATGGAAACTATTCAGTTTTAACTTCCATTGAAACACGTCTGTCCGCCATTTCTCTGCCTCTGACTTTTTTATGAAGACCTTATAAAAACAATTAAATGGTCTTGCTTTCTCTGCATGTGTTGGTGTACGTGAATCAAAATGTATGACGTTCTAGAGCACCTTGAACAGATCAGCATCTCTGCAAGGTCTCAAGTGACAAACTGTGCTCCAGCCCACAGACAGCAACACGGAAAGACAGGCCAAGAAAACCACAGGCAGAAAGACAATTGTGCTGCTGCATCTGACCACAATCTATTGAAACATAGCCAATGGAAGAGATGAAAGACCTTTGCGAGTTCTCTTAACCTGGGGACAAGTATAGTTGTTTTGAAGTTTAATCTGCATCTGCATCTGCACCAAGGAACCCGTATTTGTTGATCCCGTTCAACAGGGCTTGAGAATATCAAAGGGCACCTACAATATGACATAAATAGTATTTTTTAACAACAAAATGCCGACTAAGATGGAGCGTGAGCATTTACCCATTACAATGTGCACAATTATTCTATGTTTTTATGTGGATGTTTCTTTAATATATTCTGTTTGGTGCAATATTGAAATTCTGTTACTATTACTATTTATTATTGTTGTTATTATTATTATTATAATGTTGACTCTTTATAGTTGCATATAAGATATTTGCATAATCTGATGTATTGCATAGCAAACACCTGGTCCCATTTTAAAATGCATAGTTATTGATGGAAACATGCTTTAATTAAATGCATATCATTGTAATGCATAATTTGGATTAGTTGTGTGGTCCCATTCACAATTTCACAATGCATTTAACACTGGATAATTGCATAGTGTAGTCCACTATAGTAAAGTTCAGATTAATATCAAATACTTTTTTCATACTGCATAGTAGAGCTACAGACTTTATTATCATTGACCACAGAGTAGTTTGAACTGATTTCATAACAACTCATTAACTTATATTTTTTTTCGATGAAGATGTGAGCTGGCCAAATTCATAAGTACATTTGAGGACCAATGGCTAAATAGATATGAGTGAAATTGAAACAAATTTGGATAATATACAGTTTATTTTGTGAAGTTGGCTAAGCTATTTTTGGTATCCTGTATTTTCTTTTGCGTTGTTGGAGTTGTTGTTCACTTTAAATGCAATAACATATTTTCCTACTGATTTCTGTCTATTTTTGTGTTTTTGGTACCATAAGCCTACGGTTACTGATTTATAATATTAGGCTTTTATTGGAACTAATAGCTGAAGTCCACTGTGCTCTGTACTGGTGATGAATCTGATGAGTCTTGCTGACTGGAAATATTTTTTTATTATAGTGACTGTGCTTGTGTGGTCAAGGTTTTGTTTACTGAAATATGTTTGCACATTCACCAAAACCACAAGACTATGAGGTGCCGTTTAGGAAATTATTAACTTTTTGTGCACACACATATATGAAATTGAATACTCACACCCACACACACATGAAATGCTCACATACACACATATGAAACACTCACACACATACATATGAAACTTTTAAAGTGCATGTGAGAAATTCTCATATAGATGAGTTAGAGGATTTTCATGTGTGTGTGAGAGACAATTTCACTATATCAGGAAGTAATTTCATGGGTAAATGACAACTCGTCCCCATCAATTCGTCCAGCAATAATTGGTTCCCAACAATTCATCCTGTTGACAGTTCGCCCACATCATACATTCTATGAGCGTTTGTAACAATGAATGCATTTACTTATTGTACAGCCATAGAACACATACATATATATGTTTATACGTGTATTTGAGACTAACTCAAATAATTCAGTCATATACAACTAATCAGGACAGTTGGATGTATCTAGGCTACTTAAAATAGGTTCCACAATAAAGCTTGTGTCTTCGCTGCTGTAGTGGTTATGGAACACTGCTACAATCCTGGTGTTTTGGGTTCAATTCCTGATGTAGGTGTATTATTTCTTATGTAGTATAGATTTTTTTTAATGATATATATAATGGGAAATAACAGTATATATATATATATATATATATATATATATATATATATATACTGTTATTTTCCAGAGTTAACGATATCAAAGTAGATCAAACAATTATAAGGCGATTAATACGGCTTTTACACAGCTTCACATTTTTCAGCTCTATGTGTCTGTGTGAGAGAGCATTTCATATTATTATTATTATTTTTTTTTTTTTATTAGCAGACACCCTTATCCATAGCGACTTACACAATATAAGATAATTACAAAAGTTCAATAATATAGTATATTAAATTACTCAAGCGCATAGGAAAAATATACAGTTAATAAAAAATACAACATTGTGAACAATGTAAATTACACTGCTACAACGTTGTTGCGAGTGCTTTCATATGTGTGTATGCGAGCATTTCATATGTGTACGAGAGCTTCATATGTGTGTATGCGAGCATTTCATATGTGTGAGAGAACTTCATATGTGTGTGTGCAAGGGTTTCATGTGTGTGTGTGAATATTTCATACGTATGTATTCAATTTTAAATGTGTGTGAGAATGTTTAATATGTGTGTGTGTGAGAACATTTCATATGTGTGTGTGTGAGCATTTCATACGTTTGCATTCAATTTCAAATGTGTGTGTGAGAGTGTTTCATATGTGTGTGCACAAAAAGTTTGAATTATTTCCTAAACAGCCCCTCATACAAGACCACCCATTGTTCGAAGAAGTGCTGGTTGTAATATTTTTATAAGTTTTATTGTACATTATTACACAATTAAGATTATTAATTGTTACTGAGGTTGAGGTTGAAATTGGCTTATGTTAGACTCCAAATACAGATTGAATATGTGTCTGTTAAAGAATAATAATAATACAAAAAACATAGGTAAAACACACAAGCAAGCAGAAGGGCAAGCTCTGAGTTTTATATAGAGGAAGCATCTACAGGACGTCTGTGCCGAGTGCATTGTGTAAAAATGTCAAAACAGCACGTGGGTGGCTAAAGGTCACTGAGAAAGTAGGCCCTGTATCACCATTTTCCTAAAAGAACAGACTCCTACCAGATTCTATATATCCTTGTACACTGGCTGAATACTGAGTATCTTCAATCATTTGGTTGAGTTGTAATATCTAAAATATAAAGTGTATCTTTTGTGACAGTGTCAGTGAGCAGACCAGTCTTTGTCTTTGTGGGTTTGTCATTCAACTGGAAGTGGTGGTGGTGATGGTGCAGATTTGAGTAAGGCTGTATGTTAATAAATCATTTACAGAAATAATGATTACAATTATTATTGATTCTACTACTACTACTACTACTACAAATAATAATAATAATAATAATAATAATAATAATAATAATAATAATAATAATAATATGAGAAAAATTATAAATACTTAATCCGATCTTGTATTTTAAGCATGTGCAACCTGGAGGGGTTTCAATATGTGCAACACAAATTGTAAATGGTCAGGCAGGGATATGAGCTAGATAGTTATATTTCAAATGAAAAACTAACATGAGAAAAACTATGTTTAAAGGCAGGTGTGTCTAGTGCTGTACATACAAGGGTAATATTAGCAACTATACCACTGCATTGTCAAATGCGTTGGGAGATGACACTTCGAACAAATACACTTGAATGAAACTCACAGAACAGGATCCGTTCATGCCCTCTCTCTGTGTGCAATGAGAGCTGGATTCTAATACCCTGCCATGCTAAGGGCCTTCTCACATGAAACATTTAGTCCCACGGGACAAGACAGGACATCAGTTTCTAAAGCACGTCAACACTCATGCTTCTGCAATGTGCACAGTATAATTGAAACATTAGGACATCTTTTCACCCATTTTTTCACATGTACATATTGCAGAACACTGGTTTTAGTAATACAGAAAAAAAAAACTCTCCAGTTATGGATTGTTTGTCGTCTTTATTGAGGGATAGGTACACGTCCTTCCATGTGTTATCAATACTAATAAAAGATTAGTTACTGTGCTGAGGGACAATAAATGATCACAGAATATATCAGTAAAACTGTCAGAAGTAAGAAGTCAGTAAGAAGTTTACTGCAAGATCGGGAGTATTTAAAGAAAGTCCTATATTATTGCATCTCGTTTCGTGTGCCACCAATAACAGCCAGCTAGGTCTTCAGACTCGAGGCGATCCAAGTTATCTTTCTCAGTCTTCGCTGGCTTTTCAGCTACACCCACTTTATGTATATTGCTGTTGCAAAACACATTGTTTACATTTCAGGTTCCTATTTAACAAGTCATATAACATGCAAACATCGAATAAGATGGAGGAATTATCAGTTTAACAAATGCCATTTAACTCTCTGGTAAAATGAATTTCATCATTATTAAGTAAAAAAAAAATCAAACAAAACCGCAAATAAAATAAAAAGACCATAAGGGACCATTTAACAGATGAAGTGGCAGATAGTTAAGATTTTTTGTGAGCTAAATATTTAAGGCACGCAATCTCTGTAGAACATCTGGAAGTCTTTGTCAACATCCATCTTGTTTTTCAGGAAATTTTCCAGACGTTTTACAGGCAACTCTACCACGTGGTTGTTAACCCGGTCATTGAGACCATAGGCAGCGAAGGAGGGGAACTTATATCTCACGTAAAAAGGGGCATTTTTGTCGTAATCAGTGCAGCAGTAGGCTGTCCACATATACTCTGGGATACCTACCCTATCTATATTATCCCTGCGGATCATATTCCCAGAGGTAGTTACCCCAGTGACAACATAGGCCTGGCCTCGACAGTAGTTGTTCAGCCTTCTCCTTATTCTGTCTTCGTGCTTAAACCACGGACCGATATTGAACTCCCTAATCTGGGGCACAACATTCGTGAGGGCGTAGGTGGCCGCCTTGTCATTGGGCTCTGACTGGTGCTGGTCTGGGTTGAGGTGGCCTCTCTCGTATAGGACCACATCCGCGTAGTCTTGCAGAACCGCCTGCGTGTCCTCGAAGTTTTGGTGGAGGTTGGTGTGCGGGAAGGGCTCCATGTTCCCGCTGCCTTTCGACGAAGCCAGCTGAAACACACGGGGAGAACTTTGTTATTTGGACCACAGCTCCTATCGAAGGTTTAAACCCAGCGAACACATCTCATTCTGACAAAGTGGTGTGGTGTCGTCTGGTCATATTTTTGTATCTGAAAAATATGGCGCGAGGAATATGTTCTATTTCCCTGACCATACAGTTTAATTACTTTTCCCTGTTTGTTATTGAATAATTATGTTGTTTGCATATTTTATAAGTCTCTGGAATGTATTTAATTATATTCATATATTTATTTATATATACTGTTCTTACCTTTTCCTTATATTCTCTGCATTTCATTTTTTGTGAATTCGTCTTGCTGGAATGTTGGTATATTAGTGTAACAATATTGTGCAATGTTTTGACACCATCCTCTGGAGGCATATGTATGTGTTCACTTTATTATAGTCTTGTTTCAGTATTTTTTCAGGAAATTAGACACCCCCAATAGGTAAATATAGTTTATTTTGGCCTAGATTCTCTTGATAAAGGGAACGATGACCTGGCCAAGAGGACGAGGCCATTGGAAATCCCCTCCCCCCCCACTAGGTGGACTGAGCCAAGCAGGTGCTGCAAGGGGTGGAGTCTTGGGTGGGGGAGGGAGGCAACGCAATGAATGCTGGGACATTGTGTGTGTTGCCAGATACTGCTGCCTGGTTGGGACGGAAGTCTTGCATGAATTTGGACTTGTCCTCCTACCGAACTTCTGTGTCAAACTCTGTATAGTTAGATTAGTATGCATTGTGGGCTACAAGCAAGGTAGTAGCAAACCCTGTTCAAGTAGGTAACAATGGGATTAAAACACAAACCAGGAGATACACTTGCTCTCCAGCACCAGGGCTCACCATGCCTGGATAAGAATAAGGATCTTATCAGACCCATAAGATACCCGTGTCCCTGTATGAAAGAACAGAGGCATTAAACAATTTTTTGGTTGACCTCCACTTCAAATTAACTGAATATGTAGAACTCACACGTTGTCTTAATGTGGGTACAAATATGTCAATCAGAAATAGGATATAGTATTGGGATATATTATAGAAAATTGAATTTACAACAAAAATATGTAATTTCCCACTGTTCCTTCCAAGTTCATGGTGTTTTTTGATTCTTCCAAAAGATACCTCTGTTTAGATGACAGCTTTTGACTGTTTAATCTGGTCTGCCACCATTACTTTATTCACTGTAATGTGTAGGAACATGTTGATAGTGATGATGTCATATTGTGTATGTGTATTTCAGATTATTTTTAAACCATACGTCATCTGCAAAATAATAATACAAATATTATTATAATAGAAATCATATGAATTTTAAAAAACAAATTCAGATGTTTTGCAAATTTGTAATAGATTGATTGTATGCTCTCATCCAGAAAAGGTTTGCTTGATGCAGCTTATGTTATTCAGTTTCAGTTATAACCTGTGCTGTCCCTGATGAGGTTATTATGATTATGATTAAGATTATTATTATTATTCAGAAGACCCTTTTCCTGTAATAGTCAGGCTTTTTAATAAGGAATTGACAAGGAAAAGAATATTCAAACCTTTAAAATCAGAAGGATCAGAAGAAATGATCTCACAGAAGCACGATCTGACCACAAAGACCCTTTGATCTTTCCGTTACACTTCTGAGGATGCAACTACATTTGTTACAATTGGTCATTGATATCAACGACTTCCATAAGTTCACATTGTACAAGAGTAGCGCCTGTCTGAAAGCTGTACTTGACCTCTGAAAGCCATTCTAACTGGAAAGCCTTGAGGATAGTTGCTCACTAGTTGCCTTCTGGATCTGGAAAGTATCAGGACAGCATTACAAGAAGCCCCTACCTGTGGCTCATACATCCAGGGGTAATCCACGCGCTTTTCCCCATCCGACTTCTTGAAGGTGTAGGCGGAATAGACCGGGATGTGTTTATGCGGGTCGTAGAGGGTCACAAAGCGTGGTTCGTTGGCATAGCGCTGGCAGATTTTCTTTAGGTTCTGGTCTAGGATGCCAGCCGGAGGAGTGCCCTTGTATAGAAAATGTTTGCACTCCCTGAAATTCTCTACCACGCTGGCATGTGCCACCAAAACGTTGTACAAGGCTATGAGCAGAAAGCCAGCTGTCGGTTTCATGGCTGCAGAGCTGCTGCCACCTCTTCTTCACTGTGAGCAGCAGGACCAGGAGAGAGAGACTACTTAAAGAGTGAGGGAGTGCTACACTGATATTGATATTTAATATTCCCTTACTGGTATGCAAAGTAAGTAGGCCAGCTTGGATATGATTGGATGAGCACTCGACCAATCACACTGAGCTTCCCAGGGGAATCGGGAGAAACTGATGGGAGCTAGTGCAAGAGGGTGGACAAATGCTCCCATTTTACTTCCTACTTTTGATCCATCCTCAGTAATTTATGTTAATAATTTAATGGCTGGACACTTCATACAAAACTCCTGCCCATCAAAGGTTTTAGTGTGAATGGAGGTGTTTTACACCCAAAGCCGTGTAGGTTTATAAATAATTGAGAGACGCAACTTAGACGGTCAAGTAAGCCCTGCAAAAAGAAGACACACAGGATGGAGCTAAAACACACCTAATCATATGTTTCATCTCCTCTTAAAAAAGGATCATTGGAATGTAGTCAGTCTATTAAAATGTTATATCGCTGAAATAAAAAAATGGGTGGTTAGTCCTTGGCACCTGGGTTTGAGTCTGGTCTTGTGCCCTGTGTCCACCACTGTGCGCTGCAGCTTCCTGTGACCTTTCACGAGATGAAGTTGCTGAAAATGGATGGATGAAATTAGAAAACAATTGTGCTACTACTTACATCTACTGCCACTCTATGGTATCTGGACATATCTTATAGAATGTTGAATTTAAGCAGAAATGTATATAATATAAAAAGTTCAGAGCTCTATAGCATGCAAATGTCACTGTGGTTAATTATTCATGTGACTGCAGGGCAGACTCCCACTGCACCAGCCACATTTTAATAAGTAAACTGCACAGAGATAATTTTGTCAAAGGTCCCTCCTGTGATATCTATGGAAATGTAAGTGCAATGTGCGTCCCACCATTAATAAAGCTTTTGTACTGTGCTGCAATGTGACTCTGCTGGATTAATTGTGATATCTTGGTTTTACATGCTATCAGTGAAAATGTTGGAGGTTTGTAGGTTCTGTCAAGCTGTGAAAGGTCAATGTGTCTTAATTTTGAAGAGAATGGTTTTCTTTTTCTTCTATTTTACTGAATACATTTTACATTATTTCCCCAATTAAATTACCCTTTAAGGTGAAAAAAAAACAATAAATATTACAAATATATATCCTTCAAAAACACAGAAATACTGTAGTCTTAAAACTACAATACCTTTACTATATCTTGTACATAAATAATTATGTTTTAGCATTGTTAGTGATGGCAGGCAAATGTTATTTTGATTGCTGTGTATTTTGGACTTTAGACCTGAAGTGAGTTTTCAGAGTTATTTATTATGTTTTGGCGTTAAGCACACTTTTTGAGTATAAGGTTTGTTTGTTTGTTTGCCCTGTATATGCCCTATGCAACAGTACAGATTTAACATTTATGTTGGAGATGCAAAAATTGTATTCTGCAATAACTTGTTAAACCTCAAATCTCATGTTGTTCAATACTAGGGATGTTGCTTGCCTCCCAAGGCAATTATACTTTTCTCTTATGTTTATCTTTCTATTTTATTTCCTATACTCTGCACTAAAGTACCATCACTGGGGAACCACATGAGCCAGTCTATATTACAGCAACACGTAGCACGAATCCCCCACAGAAGTCCGACCACAGGGAAGAGACGAGAGAGTGAAGCTAGACAAGACAACTCGGGAGTCATCGTTGTCTGGCCCTGGCCAAGGGACAGCGACTTCAGTGAAGGGTCAGCTTTGCGCTGCAATCTAGACAGAAAAAGCTCTCAGAATGTGCTTCAGGATCTCAAAGATTTTAACTTCACACAGCGACTGGGGGGGCAGGCTCTCTGAATGTGCAGACATACTCTAATCTGTCAACATTTCTGGTCTCAAAAGACTCTTTCTATCTGTATCATATTTTCAGGAGTCTTTTCACAGTGACGACCAAGAGACAATCAGTGATCGGAGTGTACAATCAAAGTGCCCGTGTCTGCAGGAAGTCCTGAGAGTATGTGCCACCTCTGGTCACTGCGCCAGCTGAACTTGTTGACTAACTAATTAGCACAGAAATCAAAGAAGTGACCAAACCAATTCCAGCAATGTAATGAGAGAACGTTTCGGTATCAAAGCAATTGTAACATTACAATCCCTGCACTGGATGCACAGGCCTGTAGAACCCACAGTAAAGTTCCAAGAGATCATGCTACATGTAATGTGTACACAGGTGCCATCATAATCAGGCAGAGGCCGAGGAGGAGAGAGAGTGCACTGTACAATCTGCTCTCTGCTGCTTCTGCATGGGAGGCTTTCAGTATTCAGGAACAGATCGAGTCGGACAACACCCCTTTGTGTCAACGCGCTTACTGCAGATAGGCCTTTGGTGGCGTACACAATTATATGGCACAACATGCTATCGGGGGATTCATGACTGCTGCAGGGAACCCAGTCCAACCCCAGCAGTTATGTACACGCATATAGGCATTACATGCATATTAAGCACATACAGGACTGTTATCAGTAGAGAAAGTGAGAGCAGATGTCATACATGCAGGTAACAAATATATACATATTACATGCAGGTAACAAAAATGTCCACTATAATTACACTATGGGAGGAATAGAACTGGATGAAGTAACGCATGAGAAAGACCTAGGAGTCTATGTGGACTCCTCACTTTCTCCATCCAAACAATGTGGGGAAGCAATAAAAAAGGCAAAAACAATGTTAGGGTATATTGTCAAAAGTGTAGAATTGAGAACAAGGGCAGTGATGTTCAGACTGTACAATGCACTAGTTAGAGCTCATCTGGATACTGTGTGCAGTTCTGGGCTCCACACTTCAAGAAAGATATCGCTGCTCTAGAGGCAGTTCAGAGGAGAGCAACCAGACTTATTCCAGGTCTGAAGGGAATGTCCTAAAGAGAGATTGTTTTTTGTTTTTTAATAATCATCATCAGAATAAGTTTTGAGTTTTGATATTTCACTACACAGCTTTCAAGGTGTAGCTTACAGTCTGAGATCTTTTCAGTTGCAGTTCAGTCTCAAACATGTTGTTGCATCCAGGGACATAAGTTTAGTTCAGAATCAGGTTGGACACTGTCAATATTGGGGGGGACATGTCTACGCCTATGGAGCCAGGCATACAAAACTGCGGGGAACAATTTAACATTCTCTTAACATTGGAGGTGACGCTTCCTCCCTGTCCCACCCTAAGCCTATGGTTGCATCTCTCATGGGCTCAAGTCCTGTTGAACGGGATCAACAAATACAGGTCCCTTGGTTCCACAGTTGTGCCAACTATGTATGAATCTACACATCTTTCATAACCAGAGACATAAGAATAATGTTATTTACAATAATTAAGTAAATAATGGTACCAAATAAGTAGTAAAGAGCTCACACAAACATGGAAATCCTGCACTGTTTTTTTATTTGATTTGGAATTCACCAAAGTGCAATCCTGTCACCAAGTGCATTCGTATGTTTTTAATTGGGCAGTTAGGATTCACTCGTGGCCTAAGTCTACATGCTCAAATCTACCATTACAAAAAATTAACTTCAATAAATTACAGATAGTGCCCACAGAGACGTTTCTGCATTCTCTGTTTCCTCAGGAGGCTCCCGTGACCCTCGTTTAGGAATACAAACAGCTCTTGAGAAGATAGGAAGGTGAATTCCAGATTGTTTTAAGCTGCTTTTAAACTGCAAAGGTTATAGTCAAGTCCATTTTATCATTCTCATGCTAGATTTGTGCGAGTGTAAAGAACACCCCAGGACCCGCAGTATACATATGTATCCAGCTCCCCAGCCCACAACCCACAACCCCCACGACTTTCCTCCCTCCCCTGCTCATGAACACGCCAAGGTGTAATCACACCTACAATTGACAGCAACACGTAGCACGTAGGGAAATAATTAACTACATGACGTTTATGCTTTGCACACTCCAGCCCTAAGACAAAACAACTGAAAAAGCCCTTTATGATTTGCCAACCTCAAGAGAGAACTTCAGATGTAGATGCAGATGCAGATTAAACTTCAAAACAACCATACTTGTCCCCAGGTTAAGAGAACTCGCAAAGGTCTTTCATCTCTTCCATTGGCTATGTTTCAATAGATTGTGGTCAGATGCAGCAGCACAATTGTCTTCTTGCCTGTGGTTTTCTTGGCCTGTTTTTCTGTGTTGCTGTCTGTGGGCTGGAGCACAGTTTGTCACTTGAGACAGTGTGATCTTGCAGAGATGCTGATCTGTTCAAGGTGCTCTAGAACATTATACATTTTGATTCACGTACACCAACACATGCAGAGAAAGCAAGACCATTTAATTGTTTTTATAAGGTCTTCATAAAAATGTCCACTGTAATTATGGGAGGAATAAAACTGGAATGTATGGGAAAGACCTAGGAGTTTATGTGAACTCATCACTTTCCCCATAAAATGTGGGGAAGCAATAAAAAAGACAAACACAATGTTAGGGTATATTGTCAAAAGTGTAGAATTGAGAACAAGTGCAGTGATGTTCAGACTGTACAATGCACTAGTTAGAGCTCATCTGGATACTGTGGACAGTTCTGGGCTCCACACTTCAAGAAAGATATCGCTGCTCTAGTGGCAGTTCAGAAGAGAGCAACCAGACTTATTCCAGGTCTGAAGGGAAAGTCCTACTGAGAGACTGAGGACCTGAACCTTTTCACCCTGGAACAGAGGAGACTACGTGGGGACTTGATCCAAGTCTTCAAAATCATGAAAGGCATCGACCACATCAAACCAGAGGAGCTTTTCCAGATCAGCAGGGACACTTGGTGTGATGTGGTTGAAGCTGAAAATTTGGGAACATTTACAAATAGACTGGATAGGATCCTTGGATCACTTAGTTATTAATGAACATTAATTATTTCATCTGGTAACATTGCCAGTTCGTAGTTCAATCGTATTGGCTTTGCCAAGTATGGTTTGAGAATATATTCTCAATATTCTATGATTGGGGCACAGTAACGTTGTATGGATCTTTTAGAGGTCCATTTCTGGAACTGCATTTCAAGTGCCTTTGCAGTACTTTTCATGCATATTCACTTTATTGTGAAGTAACACAATGTTACTTTTTAAAGCTGGGATGTGAGATTTGTGTTGTATCAAACCACAATCTCTTGAGTCACACTTGCTCGACTCCCTTGAAGTCTCAATTACAATGAAGTTTCATTTCCTGTCTGAGGGTCCCTGCTTTCGCCCACCGTCTCTGTCGTCTGTTTCAATACTTTCAAAGTGCTAGTATAAGTGCAGGAGTTACAAGTTTATAGCTTTTAGGAGCATTAAATCTTCTCATCAGCGCTTGCTGCAGAAAACTGCAAACCCTGGAACAGAGGAGACTACGTGGGGACTTGATTCAAGTCTTCAAAATCATGAAAGGCTTCGACCACATCAAACCAGAGGAGCTTTTCCAGATCAGCAGGGACACACGCACCCGGGGACATAAATGGAAATTGGGCTTCAAGGCATTCAAGATGGAAAACAGGAGACACTTCTTCACACAGAGAGCCGTCACAATCTGAACAAACTCCCCAGTGATGTGGTAGAAGCTGAAAATTTGGGAACATTTAAAAATAGACTGGCAGGCTGCCATCTAGGAATGGCACAGTCCATGTGTTGAGTGCGCGACACGGAAACGAGGTACACAAGAACAAGCCGAGCTGGGCAGACCAGAGCCTCCTTCCCAGGGTGCCTCTGAATATATCCCACTGGCCCTTTGCCTAGTCTTTCAAACTCAGTTTTAGTTCTGTGGACTCCGAATACACCAGGCATAAGTCACACCAATGACCCCTCTAGAAATTGAGCCCATGATGATATACAATATCAATACAATCAATAAAAAGTTGATCAGCATTTAAAAATCACACATCAATATGATCAATAATGAAATCCAGTACCTGTAAAACACACAGGCCTGAGTACACTGAGGCTTTGGAGCCCCTACTGGTCTTCTCTTCTCAGTTACAACTGGAAAACCCCTCTCACTCCTGATCCAGAGCTGTTGGACCAAGACGCCATTAGTGTTAGCAGTGACGTTCGGGAATTGGGTGCATGTTCATCGCATTGGATTGCTTTGGTGATCTGTAAAATATAACCCAACAGCACAAAGCAGACAGTCACTGTTCATGTGCATTATCCAGTGAAATAAGGTTGTGTTGAAACTGAGGTGTGTGCTTGTGACAGCTTTGCAATGGGAAGCATCAGTGAGAATGTGTAAGAGCTTGGGCTGTGGTGGGTTTACAGAAAATGCATATGAATCAACCGAGGTGATCACACTTCTATCTTGGTGTTTATCGACGTATGGTAATATGGCTTTGGTATTCTAATATTAACACAGTAACCACAAGAACAGCTGTCAAGCTAAAACTTGCAGACATGTTTTGAGAAGAATAGGCAGCGATGGAGGGCCAGTCCACAATCTGTGAGAAAAAAAATATAATCGGTGGAATTAGCCCAGATACAAAAATAGTCTGTCAGTATTGTGTCAGTACTTGCTTGGGGGGAGAAGACTGATTCATCAAGAGATGAATGCTCTACAGAGAATCATAGTGAGGGAACTGCTTTAACTAACCAAAAGTGTACCCTTTTTCCATGACAAAGACTAAGCTGTGTAAATTGCATATAATAACATCGACCCAGCATAAAACAAGATGGCATCAGTCTATCTCCAGATTCATTAAATTATTGGATGCAAGGGGAAATTATTATTGCCTCACATCTACAGTGTAACACTCACAGTTTTGTGTTTTGTGACATTCAATAAAACTTCAGTTTTCATGCTGAGTTCTGTGCTAATGAAAAAAGCAACATAATAAGTCAAATAAGTCTTTCAAAAAGAGTCATACATTTTTGTAAAATGTTTGTTTTCATCTTTTAAAATCAGGGAATTTGAATCTAAAATGATATTACCATGTAGAAGTACAGAACCATCACCATAAAATGTCATTCATTCTGCCAGTGCACTGTCCAAAATGTCACATTATATACTAGTGAGGGATCAATTACAGCCCTGCTTTCTCCCCAGCAATTTGAAACAAGATGTAGTCTAAACATTAACCCCAACGTAAGATAATAATACATAAACTAATAGTTAAACCATGAAAAAACTTAAATTGTTAATTACAAATGATTAACATAGTATGATATAGGACAGGATATATTTATAGGTGTTGTGCAGCTGAAATTATTCACACCCTTCATTTCAAATGATACCTGGTAATCTACTCTTATTTATCAATGCTAATTTGCGCGTGGGGGAAACAATAATGCCCAAATAATTGGACTCAGGTAAGAGGCTTGTGACGTTCAGACTGATGATATTTTTTTCAAGAACCCCTATTTTTAATTATGAATGTTTAAATAACCGTACACAATAAAGTATGGACTGTGGAAAACCTTAACCAATTTACCCTGGCCCAGAGCTGTTGGGATACATTTTTACTGACCAGTCCCATCAATAATATTGCAGATACACGAACCTGTCCAGTAAAACAGTAGTCTGTGTGATATCAGAGGAGCCGATTGATTTTGAACATTTTAACATGATTTGTTTATTTCAATATTCTATGCCACGTTTGAGTTCTATTTAGGTGTGTGATAATCAAACTGATTTGGGAAGTGGGAACTTTTTTAACCATAATGGGAGAAGAATATCGTGGTCCTCTTTGAATCTGTTGTTTTTATGAAGGGGAAATCAGATGAATAAATACATGTATACCAAGAGTTGGGTTGTTAAAGACACCTTTATTATAGTTGAAGTGAGTGAGACAACTTGCATTATGTTTAAACATATTTGGTGGTGTTTCAGTGAGGGCAAAGACTGATGCTTCTATGACATGTCACATTTTACATACAGAAGTATAATAGTTTGCAACAGAACTGCATACGTAAACATAATCTGTCATTATTGTATCAAATGACATTCTTTGTTGGGGAGAAGGAGTTATTTAGGAGAAACACATGTAAATGCTTGCAAAAGAAAAAAAAAAACACTTTAGTTCTAGAATATAGCATTTTTTATTATTGTTCCTTTCTTTCTTTCTTTCAAATAGTATTACTTAAAACAGCTTTAAGGTTATAATACACTCATAACAGTTAAAAAAAAATGTTTAACAAGATTGGAGAGAATCTATCTGGGGAGAAGATTCAATTAGAGTAAATTGGACTCAACAAGATGCAGCAAACCCTTCATGGGATGCAGTCTCTGTAGAAAATCTGGAAATTTTTGTCAACGAAGGTTATGCTTTTTAGGATGTTTTCCAGTTTCTTGACCGTCAACTCGACCACGTGGTTGTTCACCCGGTCATTCAGGCCGTACGCGGCGAACGCGGGGAACTTGTACCTCTCGCTATAGGGGGCGTTTCTATCGTAGTTAGTGCAACAGTAGGCCGACCACATATACGTGGGGATGGCCACCCTGTCAAAATTATTCCTTCGGATCATGTTCCCCGAAGTCGTCACCCCCGTTACAACATAAGCCGTGCCTCGGCAGTAGTTATTGAGCCTCTGCCTAATAATGTCCTCGTGGCGAGACCAGGGGCCGATATTGAACTCCCTGACTTGGGGCACGACGTTGGTGAGAGTGTATGTGGCGGCTTTGTCGTCTGGGTCTGCTTGGTGAGGGTCCGGGTTCAGGTGGCCCCTTTCGAAGGAGACCGCGTTGCCGTAGTCCTCCAGGACCGCCTGCGTGTCCTCGAAGTTCTGGTGCACATTGCCACGGGGGAACGGCTGCATCTCGTCTTTCCCTGCAGCCGAGGCCAGCTGAACCAATGGCAAGGAAGAGGTTAAACACCCACACAGCTGAGACACTCTGCAGTCGAGAAACTGAAAGACCCTAATATGGACTCGGAGGGGTTGATGTTCATAGAGGGTTCAGTGGATATATAGAAATAATCATCATGATGAAAAAAAATGATACGTGACTCCTTCAGCTACCTGACATGGGGAAATACTGAAATAGCCCCCTATAATTTGTTAATAATAATAATCTCACTATGTACTCACAGCACTATTTGTGGATTGAATTGTAATGTGACTTGAATTCATAGACAAAATCATGAAACCTATCTAATTTCATCTAATGTATCTAAAAAGCACTGAAGCTACATACAATATTATAAAAATTGGGCAAGAAAGATATGTGTGATAGCATGAAAGAACTATTGATAACGATTTTAACCAGGAGAGAAGACTTAATACTACTACTACCATTACTACTACAACTACTACTACTACTACTACTACTACTACTAATAATAATAATAATAATAATAGTAATAATAATAATAATAATAATAATAATAATAATAATAATAATAATAATAATAATAATAATAATAACAACTAGGTACCTGAGGCTCGTACATCCACGGCACATCTACTCGCTTGACACCATCAGACCTCTTGAAGGTGTAGGCGGAATAGACGGGGATGTGGTCCACGGTGTCGTACAGCGTGGCAAAGCGGGGTTTGCTCTCGAAGCGCTGGCAGATCTTTTTCAAGGAATGGTCCTCCAGCCCCACAGGGGGGGTCCCCTTGTACAGAAACTTCTTGCACTCCTCGAAGCTCTCCCCCACGCTGGCTTTGACCACTACGAACAGATGGAGAGCCAGGAGCAGCGACACAAGGGTGCAGGAGCACTTCATGTCTGAGCACGTAGTCATCTCTCTCTCTCTTGAGAACTGATCGTCAAGGACAGACTACTTGAATTATAAATTTATGCTGTGGGTAGAGCTAGCCATTCCTAATCGCCTCCCGGGATGCAAATGAAGCCCCGGATGTAATCATTGGCTGGAAATGTAACTTCTTGCATTGGATTTTAAAAGGGCTGTAGAATCACAGAGGGCGGACGTCGTGCCAGATGTATTAGAGAGAAGCTCGTTTTACAAGGCAGCTGACTCATTTGTGGCGATTAATCAATGCAAGAGGGCCTCTCTGTAGATCAGTACAGTGCAGGCAGGAACAAAGGTGCAATATAAAGTAAACATCTTCTGTACTTTATGATCTTTTTCCCTACCAGGACCCAATGAAGTCTACACCAAATTTAAGGCTTATGGTTTTGTCGAATTGCTATTTATTTATTTATTTATTAGGGTTGGATTGGATTTGTGTGTGTCTCGGAAATCTGGTTTTAGACATCTGATGCAGTCAAGGCTCGACTAAAGTGCTTTTCTAAATTGCCAAATCTTGATTTTGAAATATAAATTAAATAAGACCCTTATTTTCACACACTCTGGTCCATGTCTGCACATGTGGGCCTGGAGAACAATAGTCTTAAGCCTATAGGTAGGTTTAAACAGTCAAAATGTCAATATATCAAATCTAAATAGGTAAATGCATTGTCCAACTTAGCTTCAGTTCAAGCCAGAAGAGGGTGCATTTTCAGTTCCAGGTGGGCAGGTTTGCTCGGTGGTCATATAAGAAATAGTTATCAGCTGTTCACACAGTCTGATGGTCGCTGGTCAATGAAACTGTTCAATGTACAATTTGCATTTCCATTACTTTCCATTTGAAGGAAACTGTAAGTTTGCATTTTATGAGTGCCAATCACAAACGAATTACACTCACAAACCTCACTACAGCCTATATTTCTAGAAAGACTTTTACAGCTGAGTTATGCATATTTACTAATCAGACTTTTGCATGTCTATTAATTCAGAGCCTTTTATGAGAGAGAAATTATATATGGGTCTATTTCAATAGAAAGTGAAAAATCGAGGGAGTCATGAGGGTTAGGCAGCTTGTATTATTATTATTATTATTATTATTATTATTATTATTATTATTATTATTATTATTATTATTATTATTATATAAGCAGACACCTTTGTCCTAGAGGATATTGTATGTTTGTTTGTTTTTCAGACTAACAACATATATTTTCAAGAGGTTAAAACATCTCTTCAAAAAACACATTAAGCCCCATATTACAGTGAATAAAACTAGGTTAGATCAGCCTTCTGTGACAGAAACCTATCTGTTGCAAGAATAAGGCAGTTAAGATACACATGCTGGGCCCGATCAGTACACTGGACTTGCAGAATGTGGGAAATGGATACAGGTGTTTTAGGTGAGACACTAGGAGACCGGGGGTCACATTAAAGAAAGAATGGATCTCTTAGATTCCCACAGGAGGAGCAATCTAGGGATCAGATAATCAGACATCAGACAACGGCTTTATAGAATCAGCATTGCAGGCAATACCACAGACTGGAGCGCATTAGTGCTAAACGTTCTCTCTGCTTGTTCTAACACCACAATCCAGTCAGTCACACAAATGCACAGGACCTGGACTTCAGCCATGAACTCAAACTTGAGACAAACTCAAACCTTCCCAAATGGCAGCTCTCAGGAAGCTCTATAAAAATGATAAATATGGTAGTTAGATCAACATTTAGTCCACATTCAAAGATTAATTTGAATAAATAATAAATCAAACATATTTGAACTATTTAAATATTTAAAACCAATTAGTAAAAACAAACAAACCAACCAAGTCTGGTCTGGGCACACCAAGGGTTGTGTACATTTATTAAATAATATTGAAGGAGCCAACCCAGTCAGCTGGGACTGATGCTGGTACCATGGTAGGTGTTGGCAGATAGTCTAACCTAAAAACTATAAAAGCTTGGAAGCCTGTGTACATGCTATTGTTTCATTAAAGGTTTTATTTCAGGGTTTTTGTTTTTTTATGTGTGCTCAAAAGTGTCTTTAAACCAATGCTCACACACACAAACTCTTTCTATACACCCCAGCTGTTTGGACAACCAGGATCCTTCTGTCATTAATAAAAGCAGAATTACAATTATAGTTAAATGACAGCTGGCTATGTTTTTAAGATGGACGGATCACACTTTAACCCTGCATCTTTCTTCTCTGCCACCGCTGAAAGCTTGCATAGGCAAATGTCCAGTGATAGCCATTTCATGGGAGGTTAGCCATGCAAATCTGGATGAATGCAGCTTGAGCTGTTGGGTTCAGAGTGAAAAGGCTTGTGTGGGCTTCATGTAGCTCACTGTGGCCTAGGCTGAACAAAAGCCTAATATGTATTTCTATCTGATTTTGCAGGTAGGCATTGGATACTGGAGCCCATGGGGAGTGTAAGCTCATTGGCACTACAACAATACCATCCTGTTTTTATTATTTGGTTCTTAATAAAGCTCCATTCTTGAAGCTGA
Source organism: Amia ocellicauda (assembly GCF_036373705.1). NCBI lineage: Eukaryota > Metazoa > Chordata > Actinopteri > Amiiformes > Amiidae > Amia > Amia ocellicauda. Next base: position 8,826,546 of record NC_089863.1, read on the forward strand.
GAGTGGATTAGTACATTAATGATGAACATAGCAGCATGTAATGTAATGTGAACAAAATGAACATGCCACCACACAAGCCTCTTATGATTATTAATTTAAATAATAATTAATCTTTGTAGGTTCTTCACTATTAAACAGAAGTACCTGTAATTTTGGATAAAGGTGTTTTACAAAAATTAAGTATGTATTATTATTATTTAATTTGTAGAATGTACATAGTGCATAGATAGTATAGTGTTAATGTTTGTTATCTTTATGGGTATAAGGAATTTAAAAGTAACCCTTAAATTGTACATTGGCCATTAACTACATTAATTGTAAGGCACTAAACTGTTCTTGGGGTGTTTGATTCCACAGAAATAAAGAAAAAAGTATAGAACATCAACAAAATCAATTGAGAAAACCATTGTCATATAATTTTATTAAGTTTTGAGAACATCTTTCTATTACACAGAGAACAACAGCAGTTTTCTGAATGTTTTTCCCCCTCTTCTGTTCGAACATTTAAACTTTGTGGGGAACAGCTGGTAAACCTAATGCACAATCTGATCATCTACAAGGCAGAGACCAATCCTACTCTTCATATGTCAGAGATGCAATCTCTGTAGAACAGCTGGAAGTTTTGATCCACGTCCATTTCCCTTTTCAGCAGATGCTCTAGCTTTCTGGGGGACACTTCAACCACATAATTATTGACCAGCTCATTCAAGCCGTAAGCGGCGAAAGTGGGGAACTTGTATCTGACCTCATACGGGGCGTTTGAGTCAAAGCTGGGGCAACAGTAAGCTGACCAGATATATTTGGGGATGCCCACCCTGTCCACGTTTTGTCTCCGGATCACGTTCCCTGATGTTGTTACCCCAGTAATGATGTATGCTTTGCCGTTACAGTAGTTGTTAAGCCTCTGTCTTATACTGTCCAGATAACTGTCCCAGTGTCCATTATAGAAGTCCTTAATTTGAGGGACTATGTTGGTGAGGGTGTAGGTGGCGGCTTTATCGGCGGGGTCAGCTTGGTGCTTGTCCGGATTCAGGGGACCCCTTTCGTAGAGGACAGCATCGGCATAGTCCTGTAAGACAGCCTGGTTCTCCTCGATGTGGGGGTCACTGTTCTCCTGTGGGAGAGGGATCATGTTGCTGGTCCCCGAGGAGCTCGACAGCTGGAAAGAAATAAGAAAGAGGAAAAAAAGGTGGTTTTAGTCCACCTCTGTCTGTGTTTTGATTGTGCTTTTGATGCTGTGGACAGAGCCCCAGCGATTATGTAATTGGAAAGAAATATAAGACATGAGATTAATAAGTTCAGTTGTCTAATTCCAACATACATTTGTATTTATCTCTATATCAATATTGCAGAATTGGAAACTGCAATAATTCATATATGTAGCCTACTCCAAAATTGTCACACAAAATAAATACATTAATAAACCACCCTACCTGAGGTTCGTACATCCAAGGGTAGTTGACCCGTTTCTCCCCATCTGACTTTTTGAAGGTGTAAGCCGAGTACACCGGGATGCGCATTTTGGGGTCATAGAGAGTCACAAAGCGCGGGCTGTTGTCGTAGCGTTGGCAGATGGCTTTCAGGGACTCGTCCTTCACGCCCTGCGGGGGGGTCCCCTTGTACAGAAACTCCTTGCAATCCCTAAAGCTGTGGCCCACGCTGGCCCAAGCCCCTGGGACAGAGGCGGCGCAGAAGGCAAGGAGCAGGGCAATGCTGGCCAGTGAGAGCTTCATGCTGCAGTTGATGTGGGCTCATATGAACAGAGAAGACAGACACACTGCCTACTTAAAGAGGGAAAGCGTTACAGCTGCTCCGTAATCACTACCGTGTATGCAAACTAGCCTCCTACTCGGCCGTGAATGCAGTGTATGGTGCAGTCACCAATAGTCACCAGCAGTAGTTGCCTGTAACTGTTTGTATCTATTTTTTTTAATTTACAACAAATACAAGAGGCCGGGTGTTCTTTTGTCTTTGGCACAGTGTGTTGCAGCTCCTAACCAAAGTAAATTTATATAAATATATATTCTGCACAACAATAGTTTAAGTTCATTGCACTTCGATAAATGATTTTAGCAGAACAGCCTTCTGTTCCTGATAATATATTATACAGGTGTGGTAGTTGCAGAAAGACTAATCTCAGTATTGCAGTGGGGAGATGGTTATTGTGGTCACTAATGGTTATTTTACAACTGAACATTACATAGGGATGTGTGTACAATTTTATAATGATAGTATTACAAGTAAACAACTTTATATAGCGCCTTTACAAGCACAATCGTCTCAAAGTGCTTTGCCAGTTAAAAAACACCATTAACAGTACATTCTAAATGAAGTGAAAACAACAAGGGACAAATTAAGAAAATGCCTTTTTTTATAGTAAGTCTTTAAACTAGATTTAAAGCACTCAAGGTAACCGAATCCCTGATTTCTATCAGCATTGTGTTCCAGAGTTTAGGGGCCCCATCACCCATAGAGAGCAGGTGAACAGCAGGGACACAGGGCAGTGTGGGATCAGTGGAGCTCAGGGTCTGGCTGGCTGTGTCGGAGGATAGAAGATCAGTTCAGTATGGAGTAAGACTGCAGATCCTTATATGGAAGTCTATGTGGAACCTGACAGGCCACTAATATAAGGCCCCCAATACCAGAGTGAAATGCGTGAGACCTCAACAGGACCCTTACAGCTTGTAGTTTGCAGAGTGTGCTACTAGAGACACCAGCAAGGAGGCCATTACATTGGTCAGGAGAAAAAGCATGGAGTCATTTCGCGGCAGTGGATGCAGAGCACATAGGTGGTGCTGGTGATGTGTCTAAGCTGAAAGAATTTAACCTGTGTGGTTTACCACAGTTTGGGCTACCACATTGCAGAAAGGCCTAGAGATGGTCCAAAGAAGAACAACCAAGAGGTCTGCAGTACACACAGAGCTGTTCAAAATAAATTCATTCATTGATGCTGGCATGGACGAGACCACAAGGGGACTGGATACACGCCGCTGGTACTTTATTTGGATGATGCCTTTGTTCCAGGTGACATACATGTATGTGCTGCTAAAGTTACATATGGTAACAAGGTAGAACAAAACCATAGAGAGTAAACTCAAAATGCAGTCTCTTCTACTAGGCATGTGTGTTCAGGGTTAGGGTGGGACTGGCCAGCACTCAACACATCTTGGAAAACCACCAGTATAAGGCTCTGTTAGGTAGTAATTATGCTTCTTCTGAAACACATAAGATATACATTACTTAGACAAGGCCCCAAAAATTTATTCTTACTGTTTTTGAACTTACTGAACTTCAACTTTGTTCTTTCTTTCTTCAGTTTTGCAGGTGATCAAATTAAGACAAAAACCATACATGAGTGAAAACGGGGGATATGTATACAAGCCTTCTAAGTCTATAAGGGCTTTCATAGTTCCAAACGAACAGATACATGGGACATACAGAGTGCGAGTGAGTGGTTAGTATTATATGCACAGTGTGCTCTGGTCTGATGTGTGGGAGCTACCTTGATAAGCTGCATGCAAAACATATCCTTAGCTAACCAGCAGGAACTGGTTGTGCTGGGATTAGGCAAGCTCTGTGGAAGTTGGTGGAGTGTTTGTGAAGGGTGAAAATAATTCAATAGCGAGTACAAGTTTGTTTTAATACTTGAAGGTTTCTGTGCATGGGCTTATGTATTATATATGGATATTACCATGTTTACGCAACATGTTCATTTTTCCATCATTATTTTCAATATATGAGAACGTAAGGTCAAGTAGACCGACATATTTAGAAAATATGGATAATAGTAATTAAACTGTTACTACTGGCAATCAAAAATACATTTCCGTACCAACTGTACAGAGCCCTGGTAATAACATAAATTTCACACTGATTGTACCTCGTGCTTGCCCTGGGTGTAACACGCGATTGTGCTTCGTGGGCGTACGGGGATAAGTGTAGTTAATGTTTAGTGGTTAATAAATTGATTCATGTTGTAGGATGCCAGTGGGAGACCTGCTAGGGGTATTGAGCTCACAGGAATATATCATTAACCAAAGCAGGCCTTTATATGACCCACTAAAGTGAACAAGTGACCCCATTGTATGTGGCTGTGATACATTTCTGCTTTCACTGGAAACTGCACTATAAATGAATCTTGCCCTATATTTTGCATTACGTTGAACTGACTTCATTTGGTATTTGAATATTGTATTTTTTCTCTCATTCTAATGTGTCTTGTGAAATCCGTATATAGTAAGTTGCCCTTGATAAGGTAGTAGTAGTAGTAGTAGTACACATTTTTTTATATATAATGGCATGAATTGGCATGCTAATTCTTTAAGCAACCTGTTCTTTGCTTTGATGGAACCACAAACCTTTTACATATTAATTATAATAATACCAAAAACAATCAAGAAAGCAGAACTTTATTCCCAGTGCTGTGAAGATAAGTCCAATACAAAATTAACCTTTTTGCTACATAATACAATAGAAGACCACCTAGAACAGGGGTGGGCAATTTTCAAAGCACGATATCTGTTCACTTAACTTCATCAGCAGTCCTTCCTGTATTTAAATGGAGCTTCAGTGCATAGTGGGAGTCACAAGATCGCTTATTCTTCAATTACATTCTATCACGGGTAATTTGTTTGTGGTTTGCTTTGCCTAGTTGAGCAATGTGGACATTTCTTAGAAATTATTTAATTTTAGATTCTCTGTGAACCACAACTAGGGTTGTTGCCTCAGTAAGAACTAATACACTTATTTTTATGACTTTAAGGCCCAACTGGAGTTCCTTTTTAGGGCCTATGAAATCAGCTTGTTTTAATTGATCATTTAATTTAGTGACCTATTCTCTGATTTCTTTATTAAGATATACATTTTTTTCGTGTAACTTGGCATTAACATATACAGTGAGGGAAAAAAGTATTTGATCCCCTGCTGATTTTGTACGTTTGCCCACTGACAAAGAAATGATCAGTCTATAATTTTAATGGTAGGTGTATTTTAACAGTGAGAGACAGAATAACAACAAAAAAATTGATTTGCATGTTAATGCGGGAAATAAGTATTTGACCCCTTCGACTTAGTACTTCGTGGCAAAACCCTTGTTGGCAATCACAGAGGTCAGACGTTTCTTGTAGTTGGCCACCAGGTTTGCACACATCTCAGGAGGGATTTTGTCCCACTCCTCTTTGCAGATCCTCTCCAAGTCATTAAGGTTTCGAGGCTGACGTTTGGCAACTCGAACCTTCAGCTCCCTCCACAGATTTTCTATGGGATTAAGGTCTGGAGACTGGCTAGGCCACTCCAGGACCTTAATGTGCTTCTTCTTGAGCCACTCCTTTGTTGCCTTGGCTGTGTGTTTTGGGTCATTGTCATGCTGGAATACCCATCCACGACCCATTTTCAAAGCCCTGGCTGAGGGAAGGAGGTTCTCACCCAAGATTTGATGGTACATGGCCCCGTGCATCGTCCCTTTGATGCGGTGCAGTTGTCCTGTCCCCTTAGCAGAAAAACACCCCCAAAGCATAATGTTTCCACCTCCATGTTTGACGGTGGGGATGGTGTTCTTGTGGTCATTCCTCCTCCTCCAAACACGGCGAGTTGAGTTGATGCCAAAGAGCTCGATTTTGGTCTCATCTGACCACAACACTTTCACCCAGTTCTCCTCTGAATCATTCAGATGTTCATTGGCAAACTTCAGACGGGCCTGTACATGTGCTTTCTTGAGCAGGGGGACCTGCAGGATTTCAGTCCTTCATGGTGTAGTGTGTTACCAATTGTTTTCTTGGTGACTATGGTCCCAGCTGCCTTGAGATCATTAACAAGATCCTCCCGTGTAGTTCTGGGCTGATTCCTCACCGTTCTCATGATCATTGAAACTCCACGAGGTGAGATCTTGCATGGAGCCCCAGACCGAGGGAGACTGACAGTTATTTTGTGTTTCTTCCATTTGCGAATAATCGCACCAACTGTTGTCACCTTCTCACCAAGCTGCTTGACGATGGTCTTGTAGCCCATTCCAGCCTTGTGTAGGTCTACAATCTTGTCCCTGACATCCTTGGACAGCTCTTTGGTCTTGGCCATAGTGGAGAGTTTGGAATTTGATTGATTGATTGCTTCTGTGGACAGGTGTCTTTTATACAGGTAACGAGCTGAGATTAGGAGCATTCCCTTAAAGAGAGTGCTCCTAATCTCAGCTCGTTACCTGTATAAAAGACACCTGGGAGCCAGAAATCTAGCTGATTGATAGGGGATCAAATACTTATTTCCCTCATTAACATGCAAATCAATTTATAACTTTTTTGAAATGCGTTTTTCTGGATTTTTTTGTTGTTATTCTGTCTCTTACTGTTAAAATACACCTACCATTAAAATTATAGACTGATCATTTCTTTGTCAGTGGGCAAACGTACAAAATCAGCAGGGGATCAAATACTTTTTTCCCCTCACTGTAGTAATTAAGCAGCTGAACAAACTAAAAACGTTCCAAAGTTTCATTTAAAACTCCAGTTCTGCATTTAGTGGTTAAAGATTGCGTTAATCCTCAGTATTTAAGCTATTAGTTGAATAACAAAAAACAATCTGGGCAAACTAGGCCAGCATCACGCAAAGTCAAAAATCATGAAAGTGATGAACCATGTATATGACACGGTATTCAACCTTGGCTTTGTTTTGTTAAAAGTTAATTCTGATCGTCAAGCGGAAATCGATTACAATCTCAGGATCATTTGTGTTTTAAAATGGAGTGCTCTTGCTCTGTCACAGTTACAGGAATATGTTTTTCACCAGCACATTTAAACTGCAGTGGTTCTCAGAGACTTCACAATGCATACACCGACAGATGCTTGCATGTTGTTTTTTTGCCCCATGAGAGTTACAGAACAGGACTGTCCTTTATTGTGACATTTGTTCACTGTTTATCATTTCACTGACCTTTATCACATAATCAGTCAAATACAGCTTGTGTGTATAGTTTAGTTTAGCCATGGGAGTACCTTCAAAACACTTCGCTATCTGAGCCGTACAGAAAGAGAGTGCAAGTCCTCTGTGTAACAATGGGTTTTGATCTGGTCTTGCCCATTGTTTGTATGTTTAGTTTTAAGGCTTGTTTTGAAGGCATGGCTTCAAGTTTTGAAAGGAATCAAACTCATTGTTACAAGTTCTTACACACAGAGGGAGTGTCAAAATGGATTTCTTGTTTCAGAGCAATTTTTCTCATTTTGTGAAAGTTATTGTTAAAGTTTAAATGCACCAATCCAACAACAGACAGTGAAGAGATTTGTTTTTCATGTCAACATTTTATTCCAGTCATAATTGCAGTTATTAAAAGTATGACAGATACGATATAAAGTATTGCAAGGTAAGAACATCTTGTGTTTACAATACACTATAGTAAGTGGTATGAAAATCGTTGTTACCCCATTTTATCCTAAATACAATTACATCCAATGCACCATACATTTTCATTCGTCTTCATTCTAGATTTAAATAGAATAAAACATTTAAAGTAATTTTAAATACACACCAATGAATTCACACTCTTCTAAAATTATCTATATTGGTGAATAAAATAGCAATAAAAATACAGGACTGAATTCTCAACCCTTTCAGAGAATACACTTTGGGATCAAATCCGCGTTTTAGGAAATGCAATCTTTGTAGAATATGCTGAAGTTTTGGTCAACATTTGTTTTATTCTTCAGGAAACTCTCAAGGGTTTTCAGAGGAACCTCGGTTATCTTGTTGTCTACTTGGTCATTGTGGCCAAACGCGGCGTAGGTGGGGAACATATACCTCACATCGTAGGGGGCGTTTCTGTCATATCTGGGGCAGCAGTAGGTGGACCAGAGGTATGTTGGTATAGCCAGCCGTTTGTCATGTCCTCGGTGTATCATGTTACCTGAGGTTGTTATTCCAGTGACGACATATGATTTTCCTCTACAGAAATTGTTTAGCCTTTTCCGAATGGAGTCCACATAGACAGTCCATGAATCTTCCAGGAAGGTAGTTACCTGGGGGACTATGTTAGTGAGGGTGTAGGTGGCCGCCTTATCGTCGTTGTCAGACTGATGCTCATCGGGGTTCAAAGGGCCTCTCTCGTACAAAATGGCGTCAGCGTAGTCTTGCAACACAGCTTGACTCTCTTCAATCAGCTCGTCGGGGCCGCCTTCAGGGAGGACCTGCATATTCCCGCTTTCGTCCGGTGATGCCAACTGAAATACATCCACAAGTACATACATATATTAATTAATTAATTATCAACCACAATTAATTACAGGAAATCACATTTTATTCAACTACAATCAATTTGCTACTCTTATGTGCCCAGTTGTATAAATGGGTAAAATGTGATATATTGTAACAATTGTAAGTCACCCTGGATAAGGGTGTCTGCTAAGAAATTGAGTAAAAATAAAATAATAATAACTCTTATAGTTTGGAGGATGTGCCAGTTGTATTACACAAGGAGATACCACCCTTCCACCACCATCTTCTTCACCCTTTAGTTAAAGTCCGAAAGAGAAAATATTGTGTAACTTTTCTTATGTTTCTTTGTCTTTGTGGTAAACTAAAGGCAAACTGCTCAATCCACACTAAAATAAGTACAGGACACATTAGCCAACAATTTGCAAAAATGTTTTAAAGCTACAGACAAATTGACTGCAACACCAACAGTAACAATAGGCCTAATAATAGGCCTAGCTCATTGTCCTGGGATGTATATTTATTACATTTTGTACTTAATGTAGTAGGCTACTGCACTTATGTAATGCTTTCTTATGTAAAATGTTTCTTGTGTAAACGGCAAGTCACACTACAATAGGACATCTGTAATTCAGTACATTATTAAAAATGCATGATAAATAAATATCTAAATACATACATAGCAGACCATGACATTAATTGATACTTGAACAAATGCATAGAATCTTCCACTGATTAGTAGTACTGAAGTACTGACACACTTATCAATAGGCTACATCAGCTCAGCAAAACTGTCGCAGCCTGGACTTCATTCCGTTAATAACAAGAATGATATCAAGTGTGAAATGTATTAGAAACAATACCTGAGGCTCATACATCCAGGGCACATCCACGCGTTTCTGCCCGTCGGATTTCTTGAAGGTGTAGGCGGAGAACACCGGGATGCGCTTGGCGGCGTCATAGAGGGTGGCGAAGCGCGGCTTGTTGGCGTACCTCTGGCAAATCTTCTTCAGGTTGTCGCCCTTGTACCCCACCGGCGAGGACCGCATGTACAGGAACTGCTTACAGTCTTTAAAATTGTCTCCCACGGATGCCCAAAAAAACGAAACGTGGTTGAGAAGCAGAAGTAAGACAGATGCGTGAAAGAGATTCATGTTAAGAGCCAGTTTGTCCCACTGGGAGAGGAGCCTGCGGGACACAGACAACTTCAGCTGGAAGTGATGGTGCGCTTCAGCACCTTTCTGTATGCAAACTAACCATGCTGACACACACAGGGCGGCTGTGTCCGACCAATAATCGGCCTGGGAACACAGATAAGGACTTTCAAAACCCTCAAGATTGAAACACTGGATATGTTTTCCTGTTGTAGCCTATGACAATGTAACATTGTAATATAGTGAACTTAGAACAATATGATGCTGTGGCAACACACATGTGCAGACATTGTCAAATTGCATGTATAAAACTACACCGCAGAGAAACAACGTGTGCATAACAACATACACAGAATGCAAAGGTTTCAGTTAAATGAAAAACAAAAAGAAAGGTTCAGTGTGTAAATGCTGCAAATATAACATAATTGCACAGGTTTGTTGTTGTAATTCCGGAGATCCTAAATGCACAAATAACGTTACTGTGCAACAATCACAGATCCCATAATGGCACTGTTGGGTCAGTGGTAATGTTTCTACAACTTTTCTCTCACATCTTATCTGGCAGTTCCAAAATACAACCCTTGGAGTGAAACCAGCTGGATCTAGCGGTGTTTGGGTTGTTGTTGTGTTTTCCAGCTTTTAATTAAGAATTCTGTTGGTGTACAACGTGACTATAATGATAGCCCTGGTGAACAAAAAACAGCTTAGACCAGCTAAGCCATTTGATGCCTCTTCCACTGTCTGCTCCTGTAGCCACCATTGGAAGCAGCCTTAAAGACTAGACAGCAAAGACACACAAATAAACCATTAGCTCGAGGGGTTTATGTTTGAGTGAGTGATGCCTAATGCTTGAATCCACAATGATTTAAATAGTGACAGTAAAACAGTAATAGGACGCCACACCACATACTTTTCACCACATATGCATAAAAGTGTTTTAAACACCTTTTTTAAACCATTGTGGGTCTGCTGCAATTGCTGCCATTTATAAATTAAATAAAAATATGACTTACCTGTACTACCTTTAAACTGCTTCTGAAAGATTTGAAATGCTTACCTAGAGGTGACGGTGATTGGTTCAAAGAAAGAATCCACACGCTGGGTTAATACCTCAGAGCAGTAAATAACCAACTTGACCCAACACACATAAAATTATACTTTTTAGAGTGTAGACTTGGGGTATAAAAGGCTGTTCTCCATTCATGCTGGGAGAGGCAGAGCAAGGAGTGCTGTTTTACTCTTCTGTGTTCAACTCTCCACAAAGGAACATTAAACAATGCTGGAGATGTATGGGAAATTGCATAACAAAAACACAAGAAAACATAAGATATATATTGTGTTTTGATAACGAACGAAGTGCATCTTGTAAGGGCAAGGGACCTTTGCATGTACACAGTGGATATGAATGAACTGCATGGGGTCTATCTAAAATTAAGCTCAACAGCTCCACCTTGCCACAATTCAGAAGCAGTTTTCTGTAAGTTTGTGTTAGCCTGTTTTCTGGACCTGGACTTTAATGGACAGTTTGCACAAAACAGTAGCAACTTAAGTAATATTCAAGGTCAATATAACATAAAAAAATGTGTAGCAGAAAAAATGCATTTAATTATCTATTTAATTAAACTCTTAAAATATATATATAATTGAAACGCAGCCAGGAGACGTATTAATAAAGCGACGAGAGCAAGGCGGGCGCTTTCTGTGTGCGTCACAGGAGTGACGTCAGTCAACAGCATAAAACGAGCGGGCTAGATCTTTTTCTGCAGATGAACTAGTTTTGTAGATAGTTATTTTACTTTTAATTGGGATGCATTTAACAAATTGATTTTATGTAAAGACAGTGTCGTTGTCTCATATTGCTATCGATAGTACACGGAATATAAAGTGTGGTATGCGTGGTGAAAACAACAGAATATAAAATAAACATTTTATTTTTGTTTAATCTGGTTTCATTGGGAACACGTTCATTATGCCGTTTTACAATTTAAAGTATAATGTGAACTGAAAGCAGCTTCTCGATGTACCGGAGTGTCTGACGGAAAACTTCTTGGAAACCCCAGAAGTGTGGAAAAGAAACCGGAGAACATGGACGTGAGCGAGTTTGCCCCCAGTGTGGAGCGGACAGTGAAGTCTGCCATCGGTGCCATCTTAAAGGAAATCGCTGTGGTGTTCAGTAGCAAACTGGCCGATTTCCAGACAGTGGTGTCGGAGCAGCAGAGGGACATCGACACGCTGAGGCTGAAGCTGCGGATGTCCGAGCAGGCAGTGGCGCGCATGCGCGACAGTGTCAGAGCCCCGCAGCAGCACCGGGGCTGCACCGCGGTGGGCGAGTCTGCTGTCGGGGAGGCACACAGACACGGTGTGGGCTTTGAACGTGTTGAACAAGTAGAAGAGTGTTGCCCAACTCTCCCCGACCCGACACATAACGTCCCAAGCAGCAATTCCGCCTTTTCTGACATCCAGAAAGAGAAACGGACAGATAATGCCAAAGAGTCAGACAGAGCTGATGATACAGAGCAAGTGATTCGCGGTGACGTCACCGACACGCCGCACACACAGAAACGGGCAAGGACTGAAGGTAAAGTTTACTACAGTAAACATCGTCTTTCCCAGAATAACACATTTAAAATATTATGTATTACATCGTATAGATAAGATAAAATACTTTTAATTAGTCACTGCATGCATATTTCGTTGTCTCAAGATTGTATTTCTATGCCCTGTATGTAACGGTGTTGTTGGTTGTTGTGTGTGTCGCTGAATGTTTTAACCCCTGACTCCATACTTAATTTTCCCTTTGGATATGATCAAGATTTGATTTGATTTGACTGCTAGTTACAGATTTACAGTTTGTAATAGTGTATCTATGTTTGTGTGTGTGTATGTCTTTAGATATTGAGAATGAGCAGCTCTGTGCTGAAAGCAAAGGAAGGGGTGAATGTGCCTCTGTTAAAGAAGAGACACCTGACTTGGAATGTGTTGGACCGACCGAGAAGATCTTCCAGCTGGAACAAAACGCAGAGAAGGTCAGTGAACCGCAGACTGCCCCTGACAACAAGGACACCGCTGACCTGGAGTCGGCGAGCACCAAAGAGATGATGCCGGAAATGGAATCCAGTCAGATGGAAGAGAAGTCTGCGCTACCAAAGCCTGCTGTGGACTACATCCTTCTTCTCGGACCCGTGGGCAGCATTCAGATCCCGTCCAGTGTCAGACCTCCCTTGAATCTTGGAGATGCCAAACCTGAGACACGTCCCACTGCTGAGAGGTTTCAGTGCGCCGAATGTGGCAAACAGCTGAGTAACCTGGAGACCCTGAAGAGACACCTGGCGACGCACCCCAATTTGCATTACTGCAACACTTGCGGGAAGAGCTTCAAGTGGCTGGGACACCTGCAAGAACACAAACACATTCACACTGGGGAGAAGCCCTACCGCTGCTCTGAGTGTGGGAAAAGGTTTAGACATCTGAGCAACCTCCGAAGGCACAGGATGACCCTCAGGGGTCACTCCACATCGGACAGACCAAAGTTTGCAGACTTGTCATTGCAGATCTTGAAAAAATAAATAATCCCCAAGAACCAGAATGTCAAGGTCCATGTTACATCTGTGGTCTTTCAAATGTCACCTGTGATCGCCAAATACGACTTGACCCTGATGTCAGTTGTATTTTGATATGAAACCTGGGTGTTTAGTAGTGAAGTTACATTGTCTGATTCTGACCTGAAAATGTAGCTCTTTTAAAATTTTCTACAGCTAATAAATGAAATTAAAAAATAGATGTATTTTTTCCTCACGCGATAAAGAAGATTTTTGATTACACGTCTAGCTGGTCTGTGTTGAATGAATTAATATGTTTGAATGGTGTTTCTGGGGTTCAGTATCTAAATGCTGCAAATATAATTGCACAGGATTGTTGTTGTAATTCCAGAGATCCTAAATGTACAAATAATGTTACTGTGCAACAATCACAGAACCCATAATGGCACTGTTGGGTCAGGGGTAATGTTTCTACAACTTTTCTGTCTTGTCTTATTTGGCAGTTCCAAAATACAACCCAACCACAGCCTTATCACTGCCAGAATGAAACCAGTTGGATCTAGCGGGGTTTGGGTTGTTGTTTTCTTTTGCAGCTTTTAATTAAGAATTCTGTTGGTGAACAATGTGAGTATAATCATAGTTGTTACTTCAAAATATGTGTTTGATAACAAGCAAGTGCATCTTGTAAGGGCAGGGGATCATTGCATGTACACAATGGTTATGAAAGAACAGCATGGGGTCTATCTAAAATTAAGCTCAACAGCGCCACCTTGTCGAAATTCAGAAGCAGTTTTCTGCAAGTTTGTGTTAGCCTGTTGAGCATTAGTGAACAGTTTGCAAAATACACTAGAAACATAAATACTATTAAAGGACAATACTACCAAAAATATATAATAATCGAGTAGCGGCGGAAAAATATTGAATTATTTTAAAACAATTACAAAATTGAAGGGCCGCCTGGAGACGTATTAATAAAGCGACGAGAGCCAGGCCGGCGCATTCTATGTGCGTCATTGGAGTGACGTCAGTCAACAGCAGGAACCGAGTGAGGTTGGTTTGTTTCTGCAGCAGAATAAGTTTTGTATATAATGTTATTTTGCATTTAATTTGGATATTTCAAACATAAGGTTTTTATGTGCAGACAGCGTCGTTGTCTACACTACAGGGAGTTTAAAAGGTATGCGTGGTGAAAACAACAGAAAAGAAACGTCTTTTTTCGGTTAGTTTGTTTTCATTGGGGAAATGTTGATTATGCATTTTAACACCAGCAACAGACAGGTTGTCATGTTCAAGTATAATGTGAACTGAAAGCAGATCCTCGATGTACCGGAGTGTCTGACGGAAAACTTCTTGGAAACCCCAGAAGTGTGGAAAAGAAACCGGAGAACATGGACGTGAGCGAGTTTGCCCCCAGTGTGGAGCGGACAGTGAAGTCTGCCATCGGTGCCATCTTAAAGGAAATCGCTGTGGTGTTCAGTAGCAAACTGGCCGATTTCCAGACAGTGGTGTCGGAGCAGCAGAGGGACATCGACACGCTGAGGCTGAAGCTGCGGATGTCCGAGCAGGCAGTGGCGCGCATGCGCGACAGTGTCAGAGCCCCGCAGCAGCACCGGGGCTGCACCGCGGTGGGCGAGTCTGCTGTCGGGGAGGCACACAGACACGGTGTGGGCTTTGAACGTGTTGAACAAGTAGAAGAGTGTTGCCCAACTCTCCCCGACCCGACACATAACGTCCCAAGCAGCAATTCCGCCTTTTCTGACATCCAGAAAGAGAAACGGACAGATAATGCCAAAGAGTCAGACAGAGCTGATGATACAGAGCAAGTGATTCGCGGTGACGTCACCGACACGCCGCACACACAGAAACGGGCAAGGACTGAAGGTAAAGTTTACTACAGTAAACATCGTCTTTCCCAGAATAACACATTTAAAATATTATGTATTACATCGTATAGATAAGATAAAATACTTTTAATTAGTCACTGCATGCATATTTCGTTGTCTCAAGATTGTATTTCTATGCCCTGTATGTAACGGTGTTGTTGGTTGTTGTGTGTGTCGCTGAATGTTTTAACCCCTGACTCCATACTTAATTTTCCCTTTGGATATGATCAAGATTTGATTTGATTTGACTGCTAGTTACAGATTTACAGTTTGTAATAGTGTATCTATGTTTGTGTGTGTGTATGTCTTTAGATATTGAGAATGAGCAGCTCTGTGCTGAAAGCAAAGGAAGGGGTGAATGTGCCTCTGTTAAAGAAGAGACACCTGACTTGGAATGTGTTGGACCGACCGAGAAGATCTTCCAGCTGGAACAAAACGCAGAGAAGGTCAGTGAACCGCAGACTGCCCCTGACAACAAGGACACCGCTGACCTGGAGTCGGCGAGCACCAAAGAGATGATGCCGGAAATGGAATCCAGTCAGATGGAAGAGAAGTCTGCGCTACCAAAGCCTGCTGTGGACTACATCCTTCTTCTCGGACCCGTGGGCAGCATTCAGATCCCGTCCAGTGTCAGACCTCCCTTGAATCTTGGAGATGCCAAACCTGAGACACGTCCCACTGCTGAGAGGTTTCAGTGCGCCGAATGTGGCAAACAGCTGAGTAACCTGGAGACCCTGAAGAGACACCTGGCGACGCACCCCAATTTGCATTACTGCAACACTTGCGGGAAGAGCTTCAAGTGGCTGGGACACCTGCAAGAACACAAACACATTCACACTGGGGAGAAGCCCTACCGCTGCTCTGAGTGTGGGAAAAGGTTTAGACATCTGAGCAACCTCCGAAGGCACAGGATGACCCTCAGGGGTCACTCCACATCGGACAGACCAAAGTTTGCAGACTTGTCATTGCAGATCTTGAAAAAATAAATAATCCCCAAGAACCAGAATGTCAAGGTCCATGTTACATCTGTGGTCTTTCAAATGTCACCTGTGATCGCCAAATACGACTTGACCCTGATGTCAGTTGTATTTTGATATGAAACCTGGGTGTTTAGTAGTGAAGTTACATTGTCTGATTCTGACCTGAAAATGTAGCTCTTTTAAAATTTTCTACAGCTAATAAATGAAATTAAAAAATAGATGTATTTTTTCCTCACGCGATAAAGAAGATTTTTGATTACACGTCTAGCTGGTCTGTGTTGAATGAATTAATATGTTTGAATGGTGTTTCTGGGGTTCAGTATCTAAATGCTGCAAATATAATTGCACAGGATTGTTGTTGTAATTCCAGAGATCCTAAATGTACAAATAATGTTACTGTGCAACAATCACAGAACCCATAATGGCACTGTTGGGTCAGGGGTAATGTTTCTACAACTTTTCTGTCTTGTCTTATTTGGCAGTTCCAAAATACAACCCAACCACAGCCTTATCACTGCCAGAATGAAACCAGTTGGATCTAGCGGGGTTTGGGTTGTTGTTTTCTTTTGCAGCTTTTAATTAAGAATTCTGTTGGTGAACAATGTGAGTATAATCATAGTTGTTACTTCAAAATATGTGTTTGATAACAAGCAAGTGCATCTTGTAAGGGCAGGGGATCATTGCATGTACACAATGGTTATGAAAGAACAGCATGGGGTCTATCTAAAATTAAGCTCAACAGCGCCACCTTGTCGAAATTCAGAAGCAGTTTTCTGCAAGTTTGTGTTAGCCTGTTGAGCATTAGTGAACAGTTTGCAAAATACACTAGAAACATAAATACTATTAAAGGACAATACTACCAAAAATATATAATAATCGAGTAGCGGCGGAAAAATATTGAATTATTTTAAAACAATTACAAAATTGAAGGGCCGCCTGGAGACGTATTAATAAAGCGACGAGAGCCAGGCCGGCGCATTCTATGTGCGTCATTGGAGTGACGTCAGTCAACAGCAGGAACCGAGTGAGGTTGGTTTGTTTCTGCAGCAGAATAAGTTTTGTATATAATGTTATTTTGCATTTAATTTGGATATTTCAAACATAAGGTTTTTATGTGCAGACAGCGTCGTTGTCTACACTACAGGGAGTTTAAAAGGTATGCGTGGTGAAAACAACAGAAAAGAAACGTCTTTTTTCGGTTAGTTTGTTTTCATTGGGGAAATGTTGATTATGCATTTTAACACCAGCAACAGACAGGTTGTCATGTTCAAGTATAATGTGAACTGAAAGCAGATCCTCGATGTACCGGAGTGTCTGACGGAAAACTTCTTGGAAACCCCAGAAGTGTGGAAAAGAAACCGGAGAACATGGACGTGAGCGAGTTTGCCCCCAGTGTGGAGCGGACAGTGAAGTCTGCCATCGGTGCCATCTTAAAGGAAATCGCTGTGGTGTTCAGTAGCAAACTGGCCGATTTCCAGACAGTGGTGTCGGAGCAGCAGAGGGACATCGACACGCTGAGGCTGAAGCTGCGGATGTCCGAGCAGGCAGTGGCGCGCATGCGCGACAGTGTCAGAGCCCCGCAGCAGCACCGGGGCTGCACCGCGGTGGGCGATTCTGCTGTCGGGGAGGCACACAGACACGGTGTGGGCTTTGAACGTGTTGAACAAGTAGAAGAGTGTTGCCCAACTCTCCCCGACCCGACACATAACGTCCCAAGCAGCAATTCCGCCTTTTCTGACATCCAGAAAGAGAAACGGACAGATAATGCCAAAGAGTCAGACAGAGCTGATGATACAGAGCAAGTGATTCGCGGTGACGTCACCGACACGCCGCACACACAGAAACGGGCAAGGACTGAAGGTAAAGTTTACTACAGTAAACATCGTCTTTCCCAGAATAACACATTTAAAATATTATGTATTACATCGTATAGATAAGATAAAATACTTTTAATTAGTCACTGCATGCATATTTCGTTGTCTCAAGATTGTATTTCTATGCCCTGTATGTAACGGTGTTGTTGGTTGTTGTGTGTGTCGCTGAATGTTTTAACCCCTGACTCCATACTTAATTTTCCCTTTGGATATGATCAAGATTTGATTTGATTTGACTGCTAGTTACAGATTTACAGTTTGTAATAGTGTATCTATGTTTGTGTGTGTGTATGTCTTTAGATATTGAGAATGAGCAGCTCTGTGCTGAAAGCAAAGGAAGGGGTGAATGTGCCTCTGTTAAAGAAGAGACACCTGACTTGGAATGTGTTGGACCGACCGAGAAGATCTTCCAGCTGGAACAAAACGCAGAGAAGGTCAGTGAACCGCAGACTGCCCCTGACAACAAGGACACCGCTGACCTGGAGTCGGCGAGCACCAAAGAGATGATGCCGGAAATGGAATCCAGTCAGATGGAAGAGAAGTCTGCGCTACCAAAGCCTGCTGTGGACTACATCCTTCTTCTCGGACCCGTGGGCAGCATTCAGATCCCGTCCAGTGTCAGACCTCCCTTGAGTCATGGAGATGCCAAACCTGAAACTGTCGAGAGGTTTCGGTGCACTGAATGTGGTAAAGAGCTGAGTAACCTGGAAAACCTGAAGAGACATCTAGCGGTGCACCCAGCGATGCACCCCAAACCGCATGTCTGCAACACTTGCGGGAAGGGCTTCCAGTGGCTGAGTTACCTGCAAAGACATGAGCGCACTCACACTGAGGAGAAGTCCTACTGCTACCACTGCTCTGAGTGTGGGAAGAGTTTTAGACATCTGAGCACCCTCAAAAGGCACAGGATGACCCTCAGGGGTCACTTGACATCGGATGGACCAAAGCTTGCCAACTTGTCATTGCAGATCTTGAAAAAATAAATAATCCCCAAGAGCCAGAATGTCAAGACATCAGTTGTATTTTGATATGAAACCTCAATGCTTAATGAAGTTCCTGCATTGCCTGATTCTGACCTGAAAATGTAGCTCCATTTATTTTTTGTATAGCTAATTAAAAATGTATAATTTATTTTTCCTCCCTTGATAAAGGAGATCTTTGGTTACATGCCTATCTGGTCTGTGTGGAAAGAATGTTTTAATGGGGTTCCTGAAAACCAAAATAGGTACAAGGCAAATTCTTTGTTCTGTTTATTAAAAAGAAAGTCAGTTCACATATGATTTATAGACACCTCATGCATCCCAGTCCAAATTAAAACAAATGTATAATTTTATTCACTCGATCTGTGAGAGAAATAGGTCTCCTGTTTAACTCATTTCTCGTGGTGCAGTATTTTGTTCTGGAGTGATACATGATGGTCCTCGAGTTGTATTCCTGAAACATTCTTGAGAAAAATAAAATGCACGGTTTGTGTGGCATCAGGGGTAAAGCACACAAGATAGCCAGCTAATTAACCCCTTGAATTCCGATGTGGATGTGTGTTAGATACATCTACACCAAATAGTGTGTAGAAACCCGTACTGATGACTTATTATAAGGTACCCAAGGTCACTAAATAACACTTTATACATCTCTCTCCTTGAAACATGCAAATCAAAAGAAGAATTAAAAACAATGTTTGAAAATGTCTTATTTATTGTTAACTTTAACTTGGAAAAACCAGTACAGGTACATTTTTTGTTTGTTTTAAATTTTACATAATATTCTGTACAGTGTCCTAGACATAAGAAACAAATAAACGCTACATGAAATATTTCGAATTTGTTTAAGATAGAAAGGTGAAGCCAGCTAAAAAGGTGCAAAAAAAAAAAAAATCACCCAATGAAATTAAGTATTTTAAACTTCAGAAAACAAAAATGAAGTTTAAAAAAAAAAAAGCCAAACAATATTTTAATGTAAAATTTCCCCAGATTTAAATTTCTTGTAAAGTACAGTAAAAGTTTCCCCAGGGTGTTCAGTGATTTATGATTGTGTTTATAAATGAGAGCAAGAGCACACAGAGCCACCGGTTCAGAACTAGAGACCTGCGGGGAAACAAACGCACACCGACTCTTATAACACACTGACTCGCACACTGGAATTGACACCAGATACAGAGACGCACACTGTCCACGGCTGGCTGGCTTGGCTGTCTTCAGATCTTCTGCCGGTTCCTCATCATTTGTACTTTTTGAAAGCTGTAATTCAGAGAGCAAACATCAGACGGGCAGATGAGGTTTAGGTCAGTTCACTTTGTAGCACATAAACATCCAATTCAAATGGGAGTCCATGACATTACTCAGAGGGTGTAGTTACAGCCAGTCAATACTTCCCTTCTGTCTGCCTTGAAGCTCCCAGACTACAGCACACATCTCATACTTTACTACTTAATGTAGAGTAGATAAATTCATGGATTGACTAAATTAAATATACACTTAACAATCCTTGCCCATCTGAAAATGGACCCAGAGAGATGAGAGAGAATTTATTTCATTACCTCTCTTTTTGCTCTTTTTCTTAATTGTTTTCTTCTTCTTGGGACGAGGATTTCCAGATTCCTGCAGATGGGGAGAGAAGATGGGAATAAGACCAACAGACAGGGAGAGAGTGACAGGCCGGGCAGTGTTAGTATGTGGGCGGGAGTCTGAGTCTGTGCGTGTGTGTTCGTGCGTGTCACTGCCTGCTGTGGATGGCGCCGAGAGGCTATGTCACCTGTCCCGTCAGAGCACTGATGTTCCCGAAGTGAGTGATGGAGTTCAGCTGAGACGACATTCCCTGCAAGCCCCTCTTCTTGGCGATGCGCTCCTTCCTGGTCACGTTCAGACGCACCATCATAGACTCCTCATACTCCCTCCTGAGATGGGACAGGGGTAGAGAAGGGGTCAGTACAGACAGTGTGCGTCCGACCGCGTGTTCACCACGTCTCTCCATCTCCCTGCACGTCAGACCCACTTGTGCAGCTCCTCTCGGCTCTCTTTGTCCGTCTGGAAGTCTCTCCGGTCCCGCACCTCCTCTGGCGTGCTGCTGTACTGCTCCCTGAGCTCCTGGATCACCGAGCTGCGCAGGGCGGCCCGCCGGACCCGCTCCGCACTGCGCCGCTCACGCTCCTGCTCAGGCACATCCCCGTCTGCACACAGAGAGAGAGCAATACTGATACATAGACAGTCTTGGTATCGTAAAATCTACATTCAGATTCAAAACGGGCTTTATTTGGAAGGGACAAAAAGCACATTGTTTTCGAAAAACATTACTTGACACCATTTGTCAGTCCATTCTCCAGACATTACCATAATGCATTGGAGCAATCTTCGGGGGGATGTACTTCCTGCCGGAAGCACCCTCTCGTTTCCCACCATCCTCTTCCTCATTTTTCTTGCCCACTGCCTCTTCCTCAGAGTCATCAGATTCACTCAGCTGAGAGAGAGATGCACACAGATGCTAAAACTGGCTCACTGTCTCGACACTACAGCACATCAACACTGCACAACAGACACAGACTTTCTGAAGTTACACTAATATAGAGAGAGAATTACCTTGCTAATGAGGTTCTCTGGGCGGGGCCGTAATTGCAGTGGGTCGTTTGCTCCTGAGTGTGATGAGAGAGAGAGAGAGGGTAAGAGACAGACAGAGAGAAGGAGGGGGAGGGAAAGCAGGATGGAGAAGAAGCATCAGTCTCACCCAGGCTGCCAGTCACTGCTGTGCGAACCAGCTTGTCAATCTGGTACCTCAGCTTCTGATCGACTGGACGCATCTTCTCTAACACCTGAGAGAGAGAGGGGAGGGGAAGTGAGTCAGTCAGTAAGGCAAGGAGAGAGAGAAAGGGAGTAAGTCCAGAAAGAAGAGAGAAAGAGGGGGGTACCGTTCTGAGTGTGATCAGCCTGTGGAGGGCGCTGTTCTCTCTCAGGCTCTTTCCCTCCATCTTTTGGCTGATCAGGTGAGTGACATCCTGCAGGTAGAACAGCAGCAACTGGAACCGCAGCTCCAGGAAACTTAGGCCCTAAGAGAGTGTGTGCGCGTCGGGGGGAGTTAATGAAGATACAGGGACATGATCTCGACTTTTATTTCTTCAATAATCTACAAACACACCCAACCCACTTACCTTACTAGTCTGGTACACCCCATCGCGAACCCTCTTTATCAAACCCTGGATATGGCTGGTAACAGCGGCAACCTGACACACAGAGAGGGAACAGCCCATCACACACAGGAGGAAGGGGTTCTGCCTTACAGAAATGAATCGGATACGAAACACCAACATACAGCTACAGATATGTTTCTAGCAAGCAAACAAACCGTTCCTAAAATACTACTTTCCTCCGGACTGAAAAACACATCTGCAATTTCCTCTAACAGTGTAAAAAGATTTCTAGAGCATGCTAAGTGCCGCTTGGCTTCGCTTCCTCGCTGTATAAACTCCTCCAGGTCTCCATAGGTCATTCCTCTGCACACAGTGTGAGATGCTCCACTCCACTTCACAGAATAACTCCCCATCCCAACCGCCCCAACCCCAGGACCCACCTGTTCAGTCAGGCTGTTCATCAGAGTCACTGCACTGGGCAAGTCAGCATCCACCAGCTCCTGGGGAAGAGAGAAGGGGGTTAGCGCTCTGTTACTGACACCATAGCGGCACTGCTGGGCGAGTTCACACACTGCAGGCATGACAGTACCCGGCAATTCATTACCAGCAACGATTATCACCGACAATCACTCACTGACAATCACCGCAAAGACCATTAATCACAGACAATTAAATCAACAACAATTCATTACCAGTGACAAAAATCACCAGCAATTAATCACAAGCGACAATAATCACAGACAATTCATCATGGACAACAAGTCAAAGACCACAAATTGTGATCAACAAGTTTTCTGATATAAAACAATCATTACTTATAGTCACCACAATATATTATTATTATTATTTCTTGGCAGACGCCCTTATCCAGGGTGACTTACAACATAAGTGCAAAAATAGAGAAGTACAAGGCATCAATCATTACAAGTTCAACTTAGCTAAAACATAGCAATTCAAAATACATATTAAAGCCACAATATATCATAAGCTGTGCTAAAACCAAATAGCGCTATAATAAACAGATACAGTACACATTACTTTGAAAAATAAATAAAACACCATACAACACATAATCAATTAAATAGCTGCATAAATAAAACTTCTTAATGTTCTACAACGAATCCAAAAAGTCCTACAGTTACCCACAGAGTGGTGCATTCTGGGTATGGTAGTTTTCTGTAGGCATGTAGCCGTGTGAGGTGATGAGATTAAAGAACTGGAAAGACTACAACTGCTGTGGGTGACTGTAGGATTTAATAAAACTGTATTGACTGTTGTGCCATGGGCAAATGTCTCCCATGAGAGACTGTGGGCCGCCCTTTAACAACCAGAGCACAGAGACACTTACAAACACACACTGTACTGAATAAACAGCATCACTGATCTAGGATTAGCGTTAGTCAGACGCTATTATCAGATCTACTAGTTCCCTTTGTGATGCATTCATATTAAATAAGTTAAAACAAATGCGTGTGTGTGCATACTAACGCAAAATGTGTTGTTTAAGGTCACTCGTACTGTACTAGTAGAGCTTCCCATACTTTCTCGCTGTTCATAAACGCAGTCGAGATCTGCTTTATGTGCCACAATAGTTTCCATTATGAGAACAAAAGTTACCGACGCAAATACTCACGCTCTCAGCACTGGGCGCAGCCATCTTTCTCTGGAACTGCAAACGGAGGGACGGTATGGTGGTCGGCGAGGGACAAACGCGTGAGGAAGAACGCTAGAGGCGTGCGGGGAAATCTCGGTACACACGTGAGAGAAGAATCGCGTTTCAGAAAGCTGAGTTTATTCTCAAAGCCCTTTAGAGTAATGAGCCGCTACCACCGTACAAGAGGAACAGTTTCAGAAAGATGATGTAAACTGACATCATTGAATACAAACAACGAATGCATATCAGTACAATTTAAAAAAAGTGCCTACATTCAAAATTAAGTTAATGAGAGCTGTGAAGTGTGAATAAACTGATAAAACAGTGGACTGGACTGGCTTTTCAAATTTCCAACTCAAACCTGGATGGAACATACCGAAGCGCAGATTATCTGAAAACGTGCCTGCAAGACGGACCAATCACTGCGCAGGAGAGAATGCATCGACCTATCACGACTCAGCTCAAACCCGTCCTGCAGCTGATTGACGCCCCAGCCGACGAATAGAAAGCCGGCATCGCAAATAGAACGATGAGGCGGCGAAATGACTCCGAAACCACCCAATCGCCAGCCAGACAGTGGGCGAGACCCGAGTGAGCGACGGGGCCCGTTCCCCAATCAGAACACACCAAACCCGAGCGAGCGCCCCAAATAACCCGACCGCCAGCCAATGGGCGGCCGGCGAGGGCGGGAGGAGCCGGTGTGGAATGTGCCCGCCGGCTAATGGGAGGCCGAGTTGGCGACCGCAGTGAGGTGAAGCCCCGCCCCCACGGTTCCATTTCGGTTTGAGGAGACGCGGCGCTGGCTCGGAGGGTCGAGATTATAAATGTAAATAAAAGCCGGACGCGGGCGAGTCAGAACCGGCACACGGCAGCGGGTCACCCAGCGAGTCGCGCCACAGACCCGAAACGCGGCCCTCAGAAACCGCGCAGTGTGGAACCGGGCGCTTTTTCTCTCCTCTTTTGCGCTTTTTCCTCCCCCCCCCCCCCCTATTTTTTTTTTCTTTTTCTTCCCCCTTTTTCCACCGCCGGGGCCCGACCACGAGGCGCAGCGAGCGACGGGGAGCTCTTGAGGAAGCGGGGGGCCACGGCGAGCGAGAGATGGCGGAGTACGGAAACGGCCTGACGGAGGAGTCGCTGCTGGACTCGGACCCCGGCCACCCGGAGTTGGAGGACTCGGCTGTGGGCGACGAGGAGCCGGGGCTGGAGGAAGGGGAGGCCGCCATTGAAGACCCGGTGAGAAATGATCTTTGGGTGCGGGGTTTCCAACTCGGGAGAGCCCGGGTTGGCGGGCATTAGGTTCGCCGAGCGCTTCCAGTCGGGCTGGGTCTGGTACGGGCGGTTATATTTAGCCGCTGGAAGCGTGGCGCTGTGCTGTGAAACTGGGCTCGTCTCGTCCGCCATTTTGGCTCTGGCGTGGGCATTCCCGTGCGTGGCGTTGGTGTCCATCTTGGAGCTGCAGTGGCGCCAGTTTCCTTGCGCTATAGCGAAGCTCCGTCGCAAGCGGCGAGGCTGTGGAGTTGCTGAGGGAGGACAGGCCGCCATTAGCCGCAGCCGCCGCAGTGTCTCGCTGCAGAGGGGCGCGCACGGCCATCTCTCCTGCTGCTGCTGCTGCCACCGCATCGCCTCCCCGGGCGGCAGACACACCGCTGCGCTGCGACACAGTAAGGCTGGGCGAGGGCGTTGAGAGACGGAGGCTGCGTTTTTAAGCGAGGGTTTGGGCGAGGTGCGGCGGTGCAGGCTGAGCGGAGAGGCGGCATGGAGGCTCGGGCGCCCTCCGCCAGCACCGGGGCTCCCCGTCCTCCATTGGCTCCGTGCTGCTGCAGTGTGGGGGTGGACGTTGGGGCTTATTTCTGGGGGCAACAGTGTCATTTGCCGATGCATTTGATTAATTTTATTAGTGTTTAATGCAAATAATTATATAAGACGCGGTGTGTGATCGATAGCTGCAGTTTTTATTCGTGTGTTTCAATGGAATCGCACAGCCAGCGTGCCGGAGTGGGGAGACCGCAGAGAAACCTGCTCGGTCTGCGGGAGGTGATGGCAGCCTCGGGAATCGCCGGGTGTTTGATGCCGTGTTTGGCAGCCGGCGGTTTCAGGGGGGTGGAGATGCGGGACCCGGCGTGGGGAGCTGCTGCGAGGCGATGCGGCTCGGAGCGGAGGGGGAGCCCTGCGGTGTCTGGACGTGTCGGGAACAGAGGGCTCTGTCACGGAGGCCCAGCTGCCTCTGGCGGCTCTGCGGTGCTGGCAGCCAGCTTCCACTGCCAGCGCCCAGCATCTGTGCAGCACTACGCCCAGCGGCGGGGACAGAGCCCAAGGTGAACCAGGCCGGAGGAGTTGTGGGCGGCCCCTCCGTGTGGCCAGGGCCTGGTCCAGATGACCCCACCCCGGAATACAGCCGGAGTGTACAGCGGGCTCGACTCACCTGGTTCAAATCGGTTATCTGGAAAGACTTGGTCGAATTCAAGTGTTTTTTTAACGACTTGGTATTTGCATATCTTTATTTATTCTTTGAACACACCCTTATCCAGGGCGACTTCGTTTACTCATGCATTTGCATTTTAAATCATGGAAACGCTTCAAAAGCATTTAAATGTATTCTGAATACTGCATTCACCTGGGTGTAAGTGTTATTCGTCAAGATGAGCCCTGCAGATTGCTCTCACACTGGCTCCTCTCCTCCGCCTGGGAGGTGACTGGTACCCGTGTGGCCCATGAACTTGCTGTTATTGTATGAATTGTGCTACAGATCCAGGCCTCTGCAAATAACATGCCAGTTGCACAGATGTTTGTGTGAATCAATCAGTCAATTCACATTTTCTGTGGAAGAGAGTGCATCTGATATAAACCAATTCAGTCTGGGTAGACGCTGTTTACTTGAAATGCGTGTGATCCTGTGACTGGATATTAAACTGCTTCTGCTGAATAAGTAGCACAGACTCTGTGGCTCCACTGCAGTGTCATTCCCAACATGCACCAGTTTAAAATCGGCCATTTGGACTTGTGCATGCAGTGGCATTATCGCTCCTGTCTCGCTGTCGCAGTGGCAGGTGTTGTCCTCTGAGGAGCTGTCATTCTGTGGGAGTGTGCATCCTGTTCCTGTACCAGGGCCTGCTGGAGATGTTCATTTAGCCCAGTTAAGCTGGGTGAGCAGCTCAGGGTCAAATGAAGACCCAAATAGGAGGCGGCCCAAGATGCGTACCGCATTTCCACAAGTCCTCAAATCTGCTTTCAAGCCCACTGTGTTAATGTGGATGGTGGTTTTCTCCACAGTTTAAAATGGGGTTTCAAATTGTAGGGTTGGGTTCTTATGGGATTCAGGTGTGGGTTCTTTTTTTCATGGTCCAGAAGCAACCTCTTGAGTCCATGTTCAGGGGTATGACCAACATGTCTCGGTGTTGCAGGAACTGGAGGCGATCAAAGCGCGGGTCCGAGAGATGGAGGAGGAAGCCGAGAAACTGAAGGAACTACAGAACGAGGTGGAGAAACAGATGAACCTCAGTCCCCCTCCAGGTCAGATGCACAGTGGGAGAGGGGTGTGTGAGAGAGGAGTGTGTAAGAGTATATGAGAGAGGATGGTGTGTGGGGGAGATGGGTGTACTGTAGTCTGGTGGTGTTAATCGTTAGCCCTGCCATAGCTATAGACAGAAACTGGGGGGCAGTTTGAGCATGTCCAGAGGCTCTGCAATAACTCTCCTCTGTCCTTGCAGCGGGTCCCGTCATCATGTCAATAGAGGAGAAGATGGAAGCAGATGGACGCTCGATTTATGTTGGAAATGTGAGTCTTTCCCTGAATTTCTGCATCTGTCTTCAATACCACCCATCGGTAGTGCTGTGCTTGGTGCCTCCTGCCTCACTGACATGTGACTGAGTCAGAGCTC
This sequence comes from Amia ocellicauda, assembly GCF_036373705.1. Lineage (NCBI taxonomy): Eukaryota > Metazoa > Chordata > Actinopteri > Amiiformes > Amiidae > Amia > Amia ocellicauda. Next base: position 8,853,818 of record NC_089863.1, read on the forward strand.
CCTGGCATCACCATAAGATCCCAATGTAGTGTTAACCCCCTTCTATCTTTTTTTTGGTATTGGAGTTAGTCCCAATTTGTCAGGTGTAATGATAGGATTAGCAACAGTGTGCAGTGAAGCCTGAGTTACAGATTCCTCTCCCCAGGTGTGTAGGAGGCAATCGCAGTGTTGACTGCACTTTAATTTTCATGCTTGATTCCAGAACACAGAGCTCTAACTAGCATGCTTTGCAAAAGTGTCCCTTTGTAATGGCTGCTTTTGTGACAGGTGGATTACGGTGCTACTGCTGAGGAACTAGAGGCCCATTTCCATGGCTGTGGCTCGGTCAACAGAGTCACCATCCTGTGCGACAAGTTCACCGGACATCCCAAAGGGTAAGTCCAGCCCAGCCTCCTCAGCACAGTGTGAGCCCCCGTGTCCTCGTCCTGGTTCGGAACGATTGGTCATTGCTGACGTCCCTTTTCTGTGCAGGTTTGCCTACATCGAGTTTGCAGACAAGGAGTCTGTGCGAACAGCCATGGCCCTGGATGAGTCCCTGTTCAGAGGGAGACAGATCAAGGTGAGGGGGGATGGAGAAGCAACACGAAAGGGGTCGTGCAGTCTGCGTAGTGCGAGTTTCTGGTTTTCATGCGACTCTGCAGAGTCTGGGGTATCGCTGTAGTGTGTGTGACTGAGCCTGCACAGATGATCAGTGCGAGTGTACAGGTTGTCAGTGAGTGTGTGTGGTTAGTGTAAACCGGCAAACTTCTTGTTAATGTGGAAGTTGAGATTTTAAGATGGCAAAATAAAGAGAACTATAAATTGTGCCCTGAATTTAAATATTATAAATCAGATGTAATGAATCATAGTATTTGCACGCTTTTGTGACTTTGATGTAGGAAAGAAAAGCAGACTTAGAACGCTCAAGTTCTTCGAGAAGAAGAAGAAGAAGAAGGAAAAAAAATAAAAATAGTGGGCAGACACTGAGGAAAGGCAGTGTCTGGAAATACTCACACTTCTCATCCTCGTTTCCAACTGATTATGACTATTATTGTCATCACTACATCAGTGGATGATAAGGTCCTGTTTTTATTTCCACACTGTTTTAACCATCACAGTTTTAAGGGACAGTGCTCAGTCCCTCGCATGAATGAGTTGAACTGCTGTGTATACCGTATCTTTTAATCGCTGTCCGTGCCATGACGGGTGTTCACTGTGTGAACGTGCTGTACCTTGACAGTGAATGAAGTTAGGAAAATAAATGTTAACCAGCATTAATTCCTCTACTGGTAAAGAATTCATTATTTTATTTGAATGTGAATTTATGACTTATAAATCTGTTCATTATACATTGCAGAGGTGTCTATTAGAAATTCATGTAGGCAGCTATGTTAATGCATGTTCATGACCATCAGTTTTAAGTGACGCAACTGGTGTGAATTCTTCCATAGGAATTTATATTCTAAAGAAAATTATTTGTTGGATTAACATGACACATCCAGTGTGAAAAGAACACTAACGCTAATGTGTGTTAGTGTGCGTGAGCACAAGTGTGTGTGTGGGTGTTCAGTGTGTGACTGTGAACTCTGGTTGTCCAGGTGGGAGCAAAGCGGACAAACCGGCCGGGCATCAGCACCACGGACCGTGGATTCCCACGAGCCCGCTTCCGCTCGCGAGGGAACTTCTCCACGTCGCGCTCCCGCTACTACAGCGGATACACCCCCCCCAGAGGCAGAGGACGAGCATTCAGGTATGGCAATGGGACGCTGAGGGAGAGACGGAGACTGACCGACTGACTGACAGAGACTGTGATGTAGGCATGCTGTTAGATGCAGTGAGAGTGGAACGGTTATAACGGCTGTCTTTCACACAGCGAGAGAGAGAGAGAGAGATGGGGGGTGGGTGGTAGTGTAGGACACGCACAGGTTTTCTGGGAGTGACTGTCAGAGAGCTGAATGGCAAGGCTACTGCTGCTTCCTCACGTCATACAGTGGCAGACTAGACCACAACCTCGCACGCATCACACTCATACACTGACTCTCACGATCACTTGCACAAGCATTCAGTTGTCTCCTAGTCACATAGTCTTAACAGTATTGAAGAGAGACTGCATTGTGCTGAACTTCTGCACCCAGTCTGGCCCACGGTCTTGTACTGCACGCATCATGCCAGCTGCCTCTGATCCTGCCACCAAACTGTTCACCCCTGTGTGTGTGTGTGTGTGTGTGTGTGTGTGTGTGTGTGTGTGGGGGGGGGGGGGGCTCTCTGAATCGGGAGGGATGTTGACTGGCAGCTCCTGGTGTTTCACAGGTTGGTTGGGGTGCCAGTTGGGGGGGGTTGTGTCGATCTCTCCCCACAGCAGCCCATGGAGCAGCGCTCAGAGAGAGAGAGAGAGAGAGAGAAAGAGAGGGAGAGTCCCTGCACTCACACCTCACTGCAATATTCTCATCACACCGTATGCCTCACTGCAGCTCAGACCACAGTCCTGTAGTGCCGGCCTTTCGGGGGTCCAACGTTACCGCACTCTCACACTGAGCCCCATTCCCCCAGTCCAGCACTGCTGCTGCTTTCACTAGGAAGAGTGAGTTTAGGTTGTAACATTAAAACAACCACACAGCTGTACAGGCACCGGATGATTTGGAGACGAAAGCTCATGCTTTTCGATTGACTCCACACATTTAGGAGTATAACGCAGAGTACACTTCAAATAGACTTGTTTCAGAGACTCAAAACGAAGGGTGAGCTCACACTCCATACTTTTTTCCAATTTGTCTGACGCACTCTAGTCTCTTCTGTGAATTTGACCCCCCCCCCCCCCCTCCTAAATTCATGTCAGTGTTACAGCCGAAACTCACCCTCTGTTTCTCTCTCTCTTTTCTAGGGGCCGAGGGAGAACGACATCCTGGTATTCCCCTTACTAATTACCCCAACCCCCCCCCAACTAGACACCCCCACCCCTCAATTAAAGAGAGAAAGAAAAAAAAAATACAAAATACAAAAACATGGAGGAAGAAAAACAGAAGAAAAAAAAAAAAAAGACAAAGGAGAGGAGAGGAAAAAAAAAAAAAATCCTACGTACCTCCTGGACAGACAGACAGAGGCCCCGGGCGCCGTGTGCGTGTGGCGCGGTGTTAGCGGGCGGGTGTGTGCGTGAGTGTGCGCAGGTGCGGGCGGCGCTGGTAAGGTATTGCAGGGGGAGGTGGTGTGAGATGACTGGAAGCCTGGCCTCGCTCTCTGGCTGTGACTCGAGCACAGCAACCATTGCTCCCCAGAAAAGAAAGGGGGGAGGGGAAAAAAAATCTTTCTTTTAAATGTTGTGGAACTTTACGGCTGAAGCCTGAAGCTGTTAATGATTTTTTTTTTTTTTTTTTTTTTTTCCTTTATTTTTCTTTTGTTGTATGGGAGTCTTTTATATTACTTTCTCTCTCTTTTCTCTCTCTTGTGTGTGAACAACCGGTTATCCCCCTCTCTCTCATGGCATTCATCCCTCTTCTTTGCTGCTGCACATTCCTCATCCTTCCCAGCGCTCCTCCACACTTCCTGTGAGAAACCCGAGCTGGTCAGAGTTGTAGTTCACTGAGCTCCGTGGTTTGATGGAGCCGGGAGTTGCTGTTCAGTTCCGTAGACCAATGAGAAAGTGGGCCGAGTTTGTGGCTCCCCTCCTGGTCCATCCCTCTCCCCCCCTCACCCTCTTTCTCCTTCTGTCGGCCTCTTGCCGCTCTCCTCCTCGCTCTAGCATCCGTTCATTTTTTTTTTGTTTGTTTTTCAGGTCCTCCCCAGACAACCCCCTCCCTCCTCTCTCTTCCCTTCTCTGCGCTCGCGTCTCTCCTCCTCCTCCTCCTCCCTCTCTCCCTTCCTTGTATATTAGACCACTTCTTGTCGTTTCAGGTTTCAGGACCAGTGGAGGCTGACAACCCCTCCGCCTCCTGTGGCTGCGGCGCCTCCCACAGTGTCGGCAGCGTCTCTCTCTCTCTCTGCTCCCGCTATCCACACTCACCCCATCCTCTCTGTTTGGGGAGGTGGGGGAGGGGGTCAGGGTGACCACCGGGCCGCCCCAGGGGGCCTGTACTATAACAACAAGCGCTGAGCTCCACTTCAAACACGCACACACGCACCCAGACACGCACGCACGCACACACACATATATTTATATATATATAGAGAGCAAGCCAGATAGCAGCTGCTGTTTTAATACGAGAGAGAGACAGGCAGAGAGAGGGGTCAGGGCAGAGCCACGGCCTTGCGCTCAGCTCACACTGGAAACAGTGGGCTCTGAGGGGCGAGCGGGCTGGCTGAGAGCAGTATTTAAATGGGTGTGGGGGGGGGGGGGAGATTTTATCGCAGGGCAGGGTGGGTGGGGTGGGGATTGTGGAGAGGATTTTGGGATTTGAACATAAAAAGAGGGGAAAAAAAAAAAAAAAAAAAGACCGGTTTTGCTTTTTTTATTTTATTTTATTATTTGGTTTTTTGTTTTGATTTTTAACCCAAAAAAAAAAAACTGTAATTAGAAAAAAAAATAAAAAAAAGACTTGTTTAAAAATCAGCCTGTGTGTGGTGTTGTAATGGAGTGATGGGGGGGGTTACAGTGCTGGCAGATGTGTTTTAGCACTATGACCCAGATCATTAGCTGTGGTTTTAGGTAGTCCTAGTGCTAATGAAGATCTGTGAAAGCAGCCACAACTGTAGTTCAGTTCACTTCATTTGTTTTCCATGTTCCAGTAGTTTACACTGGTTGTTTAATATGTTATGTTATACTTGCTGTGGGCCTGGATGATTCAAAATGCAAATTAGTAACAGCCTGCCTGAGCCTCACCAGCAGATGGCAGCAAAGGAGAGGCTGGTGTCCTGAGCAGCAGCAGCTTCCCTCACTGAGGGGACTCACACTGGGAAGACACATTTGGTCTCCCTCCCCTCAGACAACGGTCAGCCCACCGCTGCCCTTCAGCTGCTACAGTAACCTCCTTGGTCCGGACTCTGCCTCTCATAATAAAGGGAGCCACTCCCAAATGTGACGCTGGCAGTATTTGATTCTTCTGTGGGGAAAGGGATGGGTGCAGCCTGACGCGCGTCCGATGCTCTGAAATCGCATTGGATAAACGGATTCATTTTGCATTGGCTGTTCTTTGTGAAACTACTTTTTCCACACGTTCAAGTGTGATGAATGGGTAGAGTGGTTTTAATCCCATGCTTCTTTATTTGAAATTATTATATTTCCTTGTTAGTTTTTTGACTGAATTAATATGAGCATAAGTAATAAAGAGTATTAAAGTAACAAGTGACATATGAAGCATCATTTCACACAAGCTTCGAGATTAACATTCTTGGAAACTCGATCATTTCCCGCACAAATCTGTTCTGGGTCAGCCAATTAGAATACAGAGCTGGAGCGTACAAAGCCGGCCAGCCACTTCTGGGTGTTTTCAGACCACAGTACGGCAGTTTATGTGAGGTGATAATTATGAAATTAATACATTAAAAATAACTTGACAGTGGGAAATGAGCTCGTTGGGAATCTGGTGCAATATTTTGGAAATGGTATTTACAAAAAACAAATAAACGGTGCAGTACAAAAATACAATCTAGGACTTCACACGCTCGACATCAACTGCAGCTGAGGCCGATACAGAAGACACAACACTGAAGCTGGAGTCAGAGTCCACGGCCAAACAGCTGGAGTCCACAGAGTTTTGGGAAGAAAATAAAAAACATTGTATATTATGGTTCAGCATTTTAACATTTTGCAAACGATTCATTGAACCAAACAAAAAAATTCCTTCACGGCTCAGAAGGTGACACAGTTTAGCTGCAGTCTGTCCTGCTTTTCATCAGACAATACCTGTCAGCACAGCTCGGGTCAGTGAAACTTATATGCACAGGAGCTGTGCGCAACACTGCCAAATAATGCTTAAGAGGGTGTAGTAACACAGTATCTGAATTATTTGTCAGTTATTGGTAAGCTAAACTTTTGTTTTAAACCTCTGGCAGTTTACTGCTTACCTTTGTACCATTTCAGGTTATTCACTGGACTTGAACTGTTACATTTCAATAAAAACTGGATAAATGGGGGTGTTCTAAAACTTTTGACTGGTAGTGTAGATCTATGTATTCTGTCTTATAAAATGTAGAAGACAATAGATCATCAACACTTTCAAAAGGGGAAGGTGGTCAAAAAAGAGTACTCTGTGTACGCTGTGGAAAATGTTATTTTGACCAAGTGCTATTTTCTACCAAGTGCAGGTGTTTTCTTTGCAAATGCGTTGTTTTGTTCACACCATTGTTCAAAATGTCCTCAGTTCATATAAGGTATAAGGTACCCTATTGATTTTAATGTTACGAAAATTGTACATAGTGTAAATATAGCTAATTACAAACACATTTTGAAATTAACAATCATTAAAACCCCAGAATACAAATGCTTTGTTCCAGCATCAATATCATCCGTCTCATTAATTCGAGGCAGTGGTAGAGATGGATTAAGAATAGGTTTATGCATAGATAGATTCTTGTATTACAAATGTACATAGCCAAATAAAAGTGTATGAAGTGAAATGCAAAGAAATATGTCAGTGCATACATCAGTTATGCATTAGCATTTTCAAAAGTATAAATGTGAACATATGAGAACGTTTGCATTGTACTTCATTCTTTGAGCTTGTACAGCTGTACTTGTGTAATCATATTCCGTAGTGTATGTTGACAATGGTGTCCTCCTGTAAACCTTGTAGGTCCTTGAATTAATGCAAAAAATATCCCATACTCCACTGGGAGCAGGCAATAAATGCACAGCCCTAAAAAGCCCACTACCCCTGTGGGTCACTGTGCCCTGACACACTGGCAGTCAGACCCACAGGCCCGGTTTCAAAACCACGACCCTCACGAACGTATGGAACCCTGTGCAGTTCGACTCTCAGGAAGCAGGCCTGCTGTCCCAGGGTTTATTCCAGTTTTACTGCAAACAGGTGATGCAGACTGTTTGTGCTAAACTCGTACAGAGTCAGATGCACAGATACCGATGGAGTCAGACACCATGTTTATGTGGTGATCCTATGGGCACATTCCCAGCCAGGCACTTCACACACACACACAAATGTGCACGCACTCACGCACACACACTACCTCCTCATTCAGCCAGGTGAGATCAGTGTACAATAAGGAGATGAGGTTGGTTACATACATTAACCTGGGTTTGTTTTAACTTCATCACCTTACACATTGAAACACTGAAATGCACTGTTAGTGCGTCCATTCTGGTACCCAGACTAATCTTTTACATCGAGTAAGCATTGAATAGTGCTCTCCACTGTTTACCAAGGCAGGTAATGAATGACCTGGCACTGCAATCTATGCCTGCACACAATCTAATTTTTCCTGTGCCCTGTAGGTACCTGACTGCTGGGGCTCGCTCGCTCTGCCCTGTTGTCCCACAGTAGTGAGATTTGTTGATTTTTAAAGCAGTGACCTTATTATATATATGCAAAACATTGTGTGAAAGTTAAACCATAAAGTCTCTTTGGAAACAGTTACACAAAATAAATGTATAAATATGTGTTGAGAGCATCAGGTGTCTGTACACCAGGTCGACCCCAACAGCCTGTCACAAAAACCTCAATCTAGTTCAAAGCAGGACGCACAGCACAGGAGCGTTCATTTTCAAATTCATTTTATTCTACAGCATTACAGGAAAGGCAGAGAGAAAGCAGAGGGGAGACTGAAGCACAGCAGACAAGAGGTTTCCAGAAAGGTCCATCAGAGAGCTTCACTCCTCATCCAGGCCTTTCTGTGAGGGAGAGAGCAAGAGAAGGAGAGACAGATGGGGGGGAAAGAGAGACAAACAAAGAGAAAGGCAGATCTGGTGAGTGTGATTGCATTAATGCATGTTTCTTATACCAGAAGAAGCAGAGTTAATGAGCTCCACAATGTGTTAGAGCTGCGTCTGGGCTCAGTTAGTGTTTGAGGTGGCGGAACACAGCCTGCAGGTGAAGGCGCTTCATTAACTAAGACTACAATAATAGTGACCATCAGAGAGCTGTGTGTCCCAGAGTAGGGAACTGAGGGTGTGGACTGCTGTACTTAAAGGGGAACTGCATCACTACCCTAGCCAATAAACCAAGCGTGCTATGATTACAATTACATACTACTAGGCATCTGAGCCAGGATATCTTCCATTTTAAACAAATTCACAATTGTGTACATGTTTCGGCTCACTTTTTCTCCATATGCACTGCGCCATGTTGACATGAGACGTTTGTTTACATGAGGTTATTTAAACAAACGTGACGTAGTGGCGGCCCTAGACTCTGGAGTGCAAAGCACTTTTGTTGCCACACCATGCTTACAAAGCACTACAATTTGAATAAGAAAGTGCTTATGTTATTGTTGATCGAAGCAACTAGAAAATGGATCCCAAAGGATATCAGTTCGAGCCAGAGTCAATGGAATTGAAAAAAGATCAAGGGATGGAAACAGGGCAACAGATAATGAAAAAAATCCGATCGGCTCGCTTTCTGGGGAGGAAAATGAAAATCCACTGCAGTTGACAGATCTAAATATATAGTACGACTGCCGATGCTGTCAACTCGTGCCAAAAGCCACAGAATGTCAGTGTTGAATGTGTCTTGAATTGCGTGGAACACACCAATATTTAGTTGGAGAGCCAGGATACACATGTACCATGCTTCATCGACATTTCCTGGGCGTCTGTCTCAGTAGAAGTCTGATCGTGAATCATGGCCTGTCAGCTGTATGAGCTGAGGGGGCATGCTAATTTGGAATGGACATCAAGGTATGCCTTTTACATCACAACAACATTAATATGCAATGTTCTATAGAATCACTGGATAGAAATTTGTTGAATAGTCCGATCTAGCAACAATCACTTTTCGTCTGCCACGATCTTGTGTGTCAAATTCAAATTCAAGTAAAATGTATAAGCCTATTTATTGTTACGAGGATTAATTTATTCATGATTAACTTCATAGACCATACCGAAATGTAAATTATTATGTTAATGTACTAGAAAATTAAGAAATGGTAATCAATTCACGTGAATATAGATTAATTGTATTGCTTTCCCCCTTATTTGTGTCATGTAGCCAATTGCATTACAAAAATAAACACTTTGCATTCTTCAATATACCAATATATGCATGATTGTCCAACTTCGATTGTTTTATTTTGACTCTACACCTTGATTGCCTAAAGGTCTTACACAAATTAGTACAGCTGTCAAGTGTCAGACAAACATCCAGCCTCACCACAAGCTTCTCGACAGTGCCAAACATACACTGATCGTGCCACGAGATTGTTACTGAGCGGTCAGACTATTTGCGACCCTACCATATTTAAAACAATATATACAGCTAACAAAATTAAGATAAAGAAATGCAGTTCCTCTTTAAGGCACGCTGCAGTCTATCGGACTGAGATGTGTCAGGATTCACAGCCCTGCAGAAGACATTCAAGAGCAGTCACTCACCTTTGCGCCTACATCCCGGCTCTTGGCACGCAGCTTGTTGACCTGTGACTCGGCGATGTCGGCCCTCTCCTCGGCCTCGTCCAGCTCGTGCTGCAGCTTGCGGAACTTGCCCAGGTTAGTGTTGGCCTGCTCCTCCTGCCACACACAGACAGCACAGAGTCACAGCCTGGCACAGAGCACTGCAGCGACTGACAGTCACTGGAAAACACTGGAGCTTGTGCAGCAGGGCCAGCATTGAGTCCAGATACTTACAGCCTCCTCAGCAGACCTCTTGTAGGCCTTCACCTTCAGCTGCAGCTTGTCCACCAGATCCTGCAGGCGGGTCATATTCTTACGGTCCTCCTCCGTCTGCACAAACACAGGACACACACAGTCAGACACAGCTCAGCCTCACACACAGGGCAGCGACACTGGGAGCCTCACAGGCAGGCCGCCACTCAAGAGGAGGTCAGGGGTACCTGGTAGGTGAGCTCCTTGACGCGTCTCTCGTATTTGCGGACTCCCTTCACAGACTCCGTGCTCTTCCTCTGTTCTGCCTCCAGCTCGTTCTCCAGCTCCCTCACCTGCACAGGTATTGAAGGAAAGACAGACTGAGCTCACACTGCTCTCACCTCAATGCTGCTCTTCCCACTGTCACACACACACACACACACACACACACACACACACACACACACACACACTCACGCGGATTTCCAGCTTCTGTATCTGCTTCTTGCCACCCTTCATGGCGATCTGCTCGGCCTCGTCCAGGCGGTGCTGCAGGTCCTTGATGGTCTGCTCCATGTTCTTCTTCATGCGCTCCAGGTGAGCGCTGGTGTCCTGCTCCTTCTTCAGCTCCTCCGCCATCATGGCGGCATCAGTGATGGCCTTCTTGGCTTTCTCCTCAGCATTCCTGCACTCCTGCACAGCCTCCTCCACCTCCGTCTGCAGCTGGGCCGTGTCGCTCTCCAGCTTCTTCTTCTGGTTGATCAGGCTGGTGTTCTGCACACGGGGACACAGAAAGAGGCAATGGACAGGGTTCTCCACATGAAAGTCACACTGTATGTAAGAGGCTCCAGTCTGACCGTGGGCCTTCCTGCCGTACCTGCGAGTGGAGCAGCTGCACCCTCTCACTGACATCCAGCAGCTCCTGCTCAGCCAGCTTGCGGGCTCTTTCCGTCTGCTCCACCACGGATCGCAGCTCCTCCAGCTCCGCCTGCAGCAGGTTGTTGCGTCTTTCCAAAATGGCGATGTTCTCCTTCAGGTCATCATTGGCACGCAGGGAGTCATCCAGCTGAATCTGAGCATCCTGGAGCAGAAAGGGGAGAGTCAGTCACTTTCACACTATCTTCTAAATGACCTAGTAAACATATAAAAAAAGGCTAGGTTTCCAAACAGGAGTGCATTAGTGTTCTTACTTTCAGATGGGAATGGATGCTCTTTAGCTGCTTTTGGGCTTCTGCTGCCTGCCTGTTGGCCTGGCTGAGCTGGATCTCCATCTCATTCAGGTCCCCCTCCATCTTCTTCTTCAGCCTGAGGGCCTCATTCCTGCTGCGGGTCTCTGACTCCAGAGAGGTCTGCAGGGAGTCCACCACTCTCTGGTAGTTCCTCTTGGCCTGCTCCATCTCCTCATCCTTCTCAGCCAGCTTGCGTTCTATGTCAGCCTTCACTTGGTTGAACTCCAACTGGGCTCTCAGGATCTTGCCTTCCTCGTGCTCCAGAGAGGCCTGTTGGGAGTAACAGCATCCATCACTCATTCACTGTGATGCTCTAGTCATCTGCTCTTCAGTAAGTAAGACTATAAAAAATATAGTAAGAATATTGACAGCCTCTCACCTCTGCCTCCTCCAGAGCAGACTGGATCTCACTCTTCTCCTGTTCCAGCTGCTTCCTGGCTTTCTCCAGCTCATGGATGGTCTTCCCTCCTTCACCGAGTTGCTCAGACAGGTCAGAGATTTCCTCTGGGTGACAAGAAGGCCAGAGCAGTGTGAATATCACTGCCAGCTCTAACTCACAGAGACACACATGAATGGAGCCATAAGGTGTCTCTGCTGACCTTGCAGGTTCTTGTTCTCCCTCTTCAGGGTCTCCAGGTGGTCCAGAGACTCCTCATAAGCGTTCTTCAGCTTGAAGAGCTCAGTGCTCAGGGACCTGGCCTCCTTCTGGGAGCTCTCCAGCTCACACTGCGACTCCTCAAACTTCTGCTTCCACTCGCTCAGGACCTGGTGGGATCAGAGCAGGACATTGGAAACTCATGGCACAGCAGGACTTCAAAGAGCACAGGGCCTCCCTCAACAGAAGCAGCTCTGAGCCCCTGTGTCCAACATTACCTTGTCAAAATTCCTCTGCTTCTTGTCCAGAGCGGCAGCGGCTGCGTTGGACCTCTCCAGGTCAATCATGAGATCTTCAATCTCGGTCTGCAGCCTGTGTTTGGTCTTCTCCAGGGAGGAGCATTTAGAATTAACAGCCTCCACAGCCTCCTCTGCATCCTGCAGCCTCTGAGCCAGCTTCTTCCTGGGAGGAAGAGGGGGAGAGACAGGCTTCAGCACTGCTGGTGGGCAGGGTGCTACTGCAGGAGCAGCCTAATACCACAAACACGTCTCAACTTACCAGGCTCAGAGCCGCACAGTCTGCAAACAGACAAACTTTTTGTTCGTCTTATATTTAGATTCAAACATAACGCAAACAAAAAGCTTATCTGTCAGAAGAAGAAAAGCCCTATAAAGCAGAGATACACCGTGCTCACAGTTCCTGCCATTGCCCATCACACCACCCAACAGAAAGGAGCAGTGAGGCTCACAGGAAGAACAACACACAGGCTGGCAGTCCTTACTTTGCCTCCTCCAGCTCCTCTGTCCTCTGGATGGCGTCGGTCTCATATTTGGTTCTCCACTGAGCCACCTCAGAGTTGGCCTTGGAGAGGCTGCGCTGCAGCTCAGCCTTGGCCTCCTGCTCCTCCTCATACTGCTCCCTCAGCAGGTCGGCGTCGTGGCGAGCTGACTGCACTGCGTGGGCCAGCGCGTTCTTCGCCTGGGAGACACAGGGAGCACAGCGGAGCTCAGAGTCTGGACACACAGGGCTGTGCAGCGGAAACTAATTTTTTAACCTCTCTTCATCAGTTAGTTATGGTTTTCATAGATAAGGTCCGTATGAGCTATTCTTACTGAAACATGTGGCTCTCTTTGTGTATGTGAAGAACTTATTAATAGAGGAGGTTCTGCATCTCAAATGATCGTATGGTCTCATTCCTGGATTATTCGCTGATGTACATGGCAGATTACCTAGGGTACACCCTATACAGTTTCTAGGCATCTAATAATTTACCTTTCCATACTTCAACAACTGTCCAACCATCATGGCACAGACATTTCCACTCTACTGTAATCACAGTCCATCCCAGACTCAAGTGATGAACATGGCTGAAGGGAAAAGTGTAACTCCATTTTCCTTACAGCTGCAGCAACAACCTGCGCACACAGCTCTCAAAACATTACCTTCACTTCCTCCTCCAGTTGCCTTTTGAGGTCCTCCACCTGCTGAGTGTAGGACAGCTTGCCTCTGGTCAGCTGGGAGATAAGAGACTCCTTCTCCTCCAGCTGCCTGGAAAGCTCACCTGAAAGATCACAGTGTGGTGGGTTAGTGATCTGAGGCTCTAGTTGACAGTCAGTAATGACTGGCATGGTGCCACAGAGGAACTCAGCTCAATAATTTTCACAATAGTGTTGGAAAGCCTACCATTCTCAGTCTGCAGTTTAGCTTTATGCATTGTAAAGTCATTGATGCTGTGCTGGCCTTCCTCAAACTTGGTCCTGTATTCATTCATCTGATCCTCCAGAGTCCTGCACATCTTTTCGAGGTTGATCTTTAACAGTGATGTAAATGACAAAATAAGCTGTCATATCATGTAAAGCCCATCAAATTAATACTTTGTAAAAGCACACAGCTCTGGACTACGAACATGGTATACAATCTGCATCTGTTCCCTACCTTGGCCTTGACGACCTGCTCCATGTTGGAGACCACATCGTCCAGCTCCAGCTTGAACTCACTCTTCTCCTTCTCCAGCTTCTGCTTCACCCTCTGCAGATTGTCGATCTGCTCCCCCAGTTCAGCTACGCTGTCAGCCTGTTTCTTCCTGAGAGTGGAGGCTGTGGCCTCATGGTGCAGTGTGGCCTCCTCCAGGTCTCTGCGCAGCTTCTGCAACTCCGCCTCCCTCTTCTTGTTCATCTCGATCTGGGCAGAGGTGGCCCCACCTGCCTCCTCCAGCCTCTCGCTGATCTCCTCCAGCTCCCGGGCCAAGTCTGCCCGCTGCTTCTCCACCTTGGCACGGGCAGCTCTCTCAGCCTCCAGCTCCTCCTCCAGCTCCTCAATGCGAGCCTATCAAAGAGAAACACTTCAGCACATTGACACAAAAACAGCCATGGCTTTACACTATGTACTGGACTTCCAACTGAGAGAAAATGGCACCTGAAGTTCCTTCAGCTTCTTCTGGAGCTGTGCAGAAAGAGCCTGTTCATCCTCTATCTTACTGTTCAGGTGGCTCATCTCAAAGTCCTTCCTGTGGAAGAAAAGCAGCTTGATTCAGATCCCATCAACCCTGTGCAACACTGTCCTGTTTCGCAGAAGCTGTCTATCTTCACTCACTTCTTCAGCCTCTCCTCCAGTTGCTGCTTGTCGTTCTCCAGGTCCATTAGGCTCTCCTGGGTCAACTTCAAGTCTCCCTCCAGCTTCCTCTTGGCTCTCTCAAGATCCATCCGCACCTTCTTCTCCTGTTCCAGGGATCCTTCAAGCTGCACAAAGACATAACAACAAAGTTTTCAGTTTCCCAGTTTACCCTTAGAAGCAGCCCTGCTCCACTGGGTTCTGCCCTGCTGGAGTTACTCCAGTGAACCTGGGAGGGACTCACATCATCAACCTGCTGCTCCAGTTTGGCCTTGGCCTTGGTCAGCGTGTTCACTTTGTCCTCCTCACTCTGCAGGTCATCCAGGGTTTGCTGGTGCGCCTCCTGCAGAGCCTTCTTCTCCTTGGTCAGCTTGGCAATTATCTCGTCCAGAGCTGCCATTTCCTCAGTGAGGTTCTTCACCTGTTAACACAAAGCAGAGACTCAGTCGCCTGGGAGGCAGAAGCTTGGCATGCAGGCAGGCATGCAGACAGGAGGACACTGACCTTGTTCTCAGTGGCATGCTTTTCCTTCTCCACTTTGGCCAGGGTGAGCTCCAGATCATCAATGTCCTTCTTCAGCTCGGAGCACTCGTCCTCCAGCTTCCTCTTCTTGGCAGTCAGCTCTGCGTTCATCTCCTCCTCGTCGTCCAGCCTCTCTGTCAGCTCTTTGGCTTTGGCCTCCATCTGGATCTTGTTCTTGATCAGCTGGTCACAACGTTCCTCAGCATCACTGAGGTTATCTTGCTCCTGTCAAGCATATTTCAAATGCACATGAGTATGACGACTCCAGCAATGAAACATTATAGACAGAATTATAAGGTTCTGATGCTAAAATGAAACAGATCTGTACTGAGAGCTTACAGATTGCACGTGCAGCTGCAGGTCGTTCTTCTCTTGGAGAAGAGAGACCATCTTCTCTTCCAGCTCCTTCCTGCGGGCCTCAGATTTGGCATATGCCTCCTTGAGCTTCAGGAACTCCTCCTTCATGTTGGCCATTTCCTTTTCAGTCTCTGCTGACTTCAGCAAGGGCTTGATCTTGAAGTACAGCTTCATCCAGGGCCAGTTCTTCACACTCATGAAGGCACGCACATTCCACTGGATCACAAGCAGTGCGTCTCTGTGGGCAAGATTATCAAAATGTTCAGTTTTTCTGCTTTTTCGCTTGAAATTAGTTGTTTCAACTAAAGTCATCCTAACCTGCGCTCAACAATCTTCTGGTACTCAATTCTGGAGAGAAGACCGCGAGACCTGGCCTGGATTCCAGTGATGATGAGGGACAAGCGATCATCCCTCATCTCTTCCAGGGTCCCCAGGAGACCAGCCTTGAAGAACACCTGTGGGATGAGAGAGCGCAGCGAGCGTTCCTGATGGTTTCTCATTCACTGTCAGTCATTTGATATTGATCTTCATCAGGTATCAGACATTACCTTAGTGTGTCCAAACTTGCACTGCTCATGGTCAATGTCCAGGGACCCCAGCAGCTTCTCTGCTCCCTTCTTGCTGTCTATGAACTGTCCCTCTGGGATGGCAGCTGGGTTCAGGATGCGGTATCTGTGAAAGGACACAGTGTCATATGGGGTCTCTGGGGATAATCTGACAAGAAGATATCGGAGACACTATGAGCTGTACCTCTGTTTGAAGTCTCCGTACAGGATCCTGTTGGGGAAGCCCTTTCTGCAGATCCTGATACCCTCCAGCACACCGTTACAGCGCAGCTGGTGCATCACCAGTGGATTCTCCATGGCTCCTGGGGTCTTGGTCTCATTCGGGATGAGACAACGCACAAAGTGAGGGTGGGTCGACCTCAGGTTGGTCATCAGTTTGTTCAGGTTCTCCTGCAGAGGGAAAATGTTTTTGAAAAACACAAATTTAACATTTTCCACATGATAGTTATAAATCCAGATATGCTTTTTAGGGTAACTTAAAGTACCTTTTTTGATAATGAGTTTCATAATTGTGTACTGTGGACACTTACCCTGTGTAGGGCAGACACTGTCTGGAAGGAAGAGCCCTTCTTCTTACTTCCTCCTTTGCCTTTGCCTTCTTGAGCTGCAATAAGAGACAGGGATACTGACATGGTTACAGGCTACTCGACCGACAGGTCTGCATGCAGGACTACAGACAGAGCTTCCCTCCTCAGACCCCTCACACACTGTAAAGTGTTCATGGCTTTAGGCAGCAAGGGAGGGGCTTACCTGAGTCAGCTCCAGCATAGTTTGAGAACAGCAAGCTGAGCAGCTTGAGAGAAGACTTCTGGTATAGCCCCACCACCGTCTCATTCAGGGGATCCTTGTTCTTCACCAGCCACCCATTGATGTTGTAGTCCACAGTGCCAGCGTAGTGCATCAGGGCAAAATGGGCCTCTGGCTTCCCCTTCACAATCCTGGGCTTCTGGAAGTTTCCAGATTTACCCAGATGGTTGTCGTACAGCTTGGCTTTGAAGGTGGCATCACTGGCCTTGGGGAACATGCACTCCTCTTCAAGAATGGACATGATGCCCATGGGCTGCACGGGAAGGAAACACAGGTGAAGTACTGAACATTTTTGAAACTAATATTGGGCAATTAATCTGTGATTATTCTCAGACAATTCTGCCTGATTTTGTCAGACCTCCTCTCCCATTCCATTTTCAGAAGTTTGTCTCATGATAATCTTTCCTCTACATCTCTCACCCACCTTCTCAATGAGGTCAATGCAGGCCTGCAGGTCCATGCCGAAGTCAATGAACTCCCAATCAATGCCCTCCTTCTTGTACTCCTCCTGCTCCAGCACGAACATGTGGTGGTTGAAGAACTGCTGCAGCTTCTCATTGGTGAAGTTGATGCACATCTGCTCGAAGGTGTTGAACTGCAATTGAATGAGGAGTTTATCTGAAACAGCCTGATTTGGTGTAATTTTTGTGTTCATTAAACATAGTTTTGGCAGAAACCGTATATTCTCTCTGTTCCTTTAAAGAAAATTGTGTAGACAAATAATAACCTACATAACCTCAACACTCATCAAGACATGTCTGGGCTTTCTCTAGACTGAAGAGAATGGCAGTTCTTCAGCTATCAGAGACTCACATCAAAGATCTCAAAGCCAGCAATGTCCAGCACACCGATGAAGTACTGGCGAGGCTGCTTGGTGTCCAGAGACTGGTTGATTCTCACCACCATCCAGAGAAACATCTTCTCGTACACTGACTTGGACAGAGCACCGATAGAGTAGTTCACCTGTGGACATGGAAGGGAAAGATTTCAACTGAGACTAACATCTAACGCATCAGTTAACAGGAGCTGCTTCACATGACACAAGAAACATTCCAGGATATTATTAGAAAAAATATCCATGGGCTAGTGTTACACAGCAGAGAAAGAAAGAGATTAACTTCAATCAACACAGTCACTACAGGCTAACCAGGCGTTCACCCTGAGTCTCACCTGCTGGACATTCTGCCCCTTGGTGACGTACTCATTTCCCACTTTGACCCTGGGGTGACACAGGGCCTTAATGAGGTCAGCTGCGTTCAGGCCCATCAGGTAGGCAGACTTGTCAGCATCTGGGGTAGATTTATATCAGGAGACTGGTTTGAGCACTTTAA
This sequence comes from Amia ocellicauda, assembly GCF_036373705.1. Lineage (NCBI taxonomy): Eukaryota > Metazoa > Chordata > Actinopteri > Amiiformes > Amiidae > Amia > Amia ocellicauda. The sequence continues at coordinate 8,871,499 of NC_089863.1, forward strand.
AAATTTGATGTATATATTTAGCACAGGCTATATGCATTTCAAGAAACAAGGTAGTACAGGTGCAGGGAAGTCATTATTCAGTGAGCCCTCCCTGGTTTTAAAAGAGCACAGTAAGTCCATTCTGTTTCCACCTTAAAGACAACACTCACCCTCAGTGCCGTCAGCCTCCGCCTGCTCCTCTCGCTGCTTCTGCTTGAACTTCATGTTGCCATAGTGCATGATGGCACCGGTCAGCTTGTAAATGCCGTTCTTCTCCTCCTGAGTGAAGCCCAGCACATCAAAAGCGCTCTGTGGGGATGGGGGGGAAGAGAGAGAGAGATAGAGAGAGGCAGGAGGTATAAAACAGTGATGCTTTCTAGTCTTGTAAGAGCTGTTCAGCACACTTATCAAAGGGGGCGAGAGAGTTGTAGCTCCTCTGCTGTTTCTAAGGCTAGAGGAGCTAAGATGCAGAAAGTCTTTCCACTCACATCTGTGGCCATCAGCTCATCAGCATCATCGATAGAAGCTACAGTGGTCTCTCCTTGGGAGATGAAGGCGTAGTCATACGGGTTGTTGGTGATGAGCAGCATGTCTGAAGAAGAGCAAACAGAGAGCTGTCACACTGGGAGCCTCATTCTCTTCCTGCTGCCATGACTCTGCAGCTCAAGCTGCACTGAACGCACTGCAGTACTGACCCAGCAGCTCTGGCTTCTTGTTGGACAGGATCTGGTAGAAGATGTGATAGTCTCTCTCAGCCTTCAGCTGGAAGGTCACACGGGACTTCTCCAGAAGGTCTGAGACACAGCAGAGCACAGCAGACAGTGTCAGATAAACAGTCACACAAACACAATACAGAATTTGGCAAAGACAACAGCTTATTTACGGACTATTCCTTACAGGTCTCAATGTCAGCAGAAGCCAGCTTTCCACTGGCCGCAAAGTGAATTCGGATGAACTTGCCCTGAAGAGAGAAAGAAGTAAAATCATCATCAGCAGCAGCAGCAGTGGCAGACTGCACTGCCAGCCAGACACTGCTTCCACAATCTAAGGTGCAGGTGCAGTAGGATGACACTATAGTCTGAATCCAACACCTAATTCTCATGACAAGACAAGAACACATGGTGTGCACTGAGCCAGTGGAGGGCACTCACGAATCGCGAGGAGTTGTCATTCCTCACAGTCTTGGCGTTACCAAAGGCCTCCAGGGCCGGGTTGGCCTGGATGATTTGATCCTCCAGGGTGCCCTGGGAATGAACATAGATACAGCTTCAGTGTCAGATCTCAGTGTCCCTGAGTGCTGGGCTGAACAGAGGCTGCTGTGCCCCCAGTGCCTGCGTCAATCCAGTTGTGCTTTTCCACTCTGAGCCCCACGCTCCCTCACCTTGTTGGAGGCAGCTTGGTCCTTCTTGCCCCCTGAGGCTGCGATACTGGCAAAGTACTGGATGACTCTCTTGGTGTTCACAGTCTTTCCAGCACCAGATTCTCCACTGGGGACAGAGACGCAACATGTGAACAGAACCATTTCCTGATAAATCTTCTACATTCTAACTGGCATTTAAGCTATACAGAGTTAGATTTTGATATAAGGGTGATATTATTATTGGGAGAGGAAGGAATGTGCAGAGTCACAGTTCTTCCACACTCTCTCACACACAGACAGACACATACACACACACTGCTGAGTGTCTTGGACTCAGCATTGGGGTGAGAATTTACAGTATCTATTGACAGTATCAAGAGGAACAGAAAAAGAGACTAACGTGATCAGGACTGACTGGTTTTCCCGGTCTGAAAAAGAGAGAATTAATTGTTACAACTTTAAAATGTAAAAAATAAATTACAGAGTGACCAAGAGAGTTTGAATAAGAAAATGAACTAAATCAATATTGAAAATTATGTATTTATTACATTTCTATATGCTAAACAAATATCATATCTGTATCTACATTAACTCAAAGCAGATGGGTCCCGACCTGTCAGCATGTACTGATAGGCGTTGTCAGAGATGGAGAAGATGTGAGGGGGGGCCTCATTTCTCTTCTTGCCCCTGTAGGCATTGACCACCTCTGAGTTGTACACTGGCAGCCACTTGTAGGGGTTGACAGTGACGCAGAACAGCCCTGAGTAGGTCTGGAACAGAGAGACAGGGGTCAGGACCTCTCCTCACACCGGCCCCAGTCTGCAGGAGTGTGTGAGGGTGTATCAGACTCACGTAGATCATCCAGGCTGCGTAACGCTCTTTGAGGTTGTATAGCACAGCGGGCTCGTGCAGGAAGGTGAACATGACCATGTCCTCTATTTTATCGAACTTGGGTGGGTTCTGAGGGTGGACATCACAATCCTTCACAGTGACGGTCTGGAATACAGCACACACAGGATATATAGTATCATACAGAGAGGAGGATGAGGAGGTAGAGAGATGAGGAGGAGGAAGAGGAGGGGGCTGGCTGACAGAGAGGAGAAATGGGGAAGACAGAGAGGAGGAGGAGGTAGAAGAGAAGGAGGCAGAGAGGGAGTAGAAAGCTGTGGTTTAGACTGAGACAAGAGCAGTTGTTTCTGCAACTGTTACCTTTCCACCCTCTGTCTGGACGGTGACTTTGTCCCCGTCACGGCTGGTGATGGAGGCCTTGACAAACTCCTCCACAGGGTCGGGCACGAAGCACTCCTTCTTCATGTCGAAGGGGCGCGTCTGAGCCTCCAGGCGCTCCTTGTCGGACTTGCGCAGGAAGGAAGCCGCAGTCCCGAACTCCGACATATCAGACATGGTTTAAACCTGCAGAGCAGATCACAGTTCACCAACAGGGTGTTCGCGGGTTCAAATCAAAGCAGAGGTGCCTGCTATCTGCTCTGAGGGCAAGACCTAGTTAGAGAGCACAGCAATCACCCATAACAAAGAAGCTAAAAAGAACACACAGGACCAGGAAGGACTGATTTCTAAAGCAGAAATGAAAGACCCATTGTTATTATGATGAAGTTATATACCAGAAGAAGGAGCTCCTATGAGATTCACCCCAATCACCATGCGTTACCAGGAAGGGTAAAGGGGAATAATACAGTTAATAGGGGAAAAACAGCTGTCCTGTAATTGGTAGTTAAGATATCATGGAAAAAGGATCCTTACCTTGTGTTGTGTAGTCCTATAGAGAAATCAGCACAGACTGTCTTGGCCCTGTAGAGACAGACAGACCAATAGAAGGTGAGTCTCAGAGCTCCTTGCCTTCTCCCTATTTCTGGCTCAGTGACTCTGTCCTTCTGGAGCCTCATCAGCAGATGGCAGCACAGGAGGGACTGACCCCCTGAGCAGCAGCTCCCCTCACTGATGGCTGGCTATCACAGCACAGAGAGAGACAGACTGGGAGCTCAGTGGCCAGGAGCTCCAGCTCTGCTCTCTGACACAACCGACTCATTTCACAGCTGCAGCCGATGTCCAACGACACTAAGTCATTATTTTTAAGTTCATCCTCTTGACTAGTCTGACTGCCACAGCAGTGAGAGTCACTGTCTAATGGTGGGGCTGTGTCTTCCCAGTGTGAGTCCCACTGAGTCTCCCTCCCTCCCCTCAGACATCGGACAGCCCAGCACTTACCTTCAGATGCTACAGTAACCTCCCTTGGTCCGGACTATGCCTCTCTTTATAAAGGGAGCCACTCTCCCAAATTTGGCGGTGGCATTTCGGGAGGCAGGAATGTCATTGTGTGTGTATGTGTGTTTAAGAGGGAGGAGGGAGTAAGAGCTATGACTGTAACTGTGTGTTTATGTGTGTGGGTGACAGGAAAACAGACGTTAGGGAGGAAATGCACGTGTCAGCGACAGTGGCGATTTTTAAGACCTTAATAGGTATTCAGTGCAGGGAGATCATTGCACAGAGGGACAAACAAAGGACACAGGGTCCAGTCCATCCCACATGCAGCCCCCAGTCTAGAGAAACTAGGAGACAGAAGATCAAACAAGTAGGTTCTAATAATAAAGAGCAAACCTTACACAGCCAACAGCTCTGAGGTTCGAGGTGTTCAGAGGCTGGACAGGGAGAGGGACGGGTTTCTTGGGGAACTGTGTGTCCAAGTCTGGCTGGGGGGCTCAGCCAAGGCCAACACAGACCCCTGGAGCCTGAACTGAGGACCAGGGATGATGAGCTGACTGAAGACCCCTCAAAACAATTACAATTTATGAAATACAAGGCAGAGACCATTATCCTGTGTGTACGTTTAAACACACTTTCCATCTTAACTGTCCATTTCAGCTACTGAAAACACAGAGTTTAAACTGATCTCTTCACTGGGCTCTATGTGTTTCACTAGCAAAAACATCACCCAAAGATTGCCAATCAGTTTAAATATCAGCACAGATTTTTTTTTTCATGGGAGGAGAATCAGCTGATGGGATGTGAGAGGAAGGCTAGTCTGCCTCCCCAGGTCCCGAGGAAACAGTTTTAAAGAGGGGCAGGGAACAGAAAACAATCTTCCCTTGGAAAAGGACTGATGGAACAGGACTGATGTCTCCAGCACTGCACAGATCTTAGGGGTTCACTGGCGGTCTGTCCTTCTTAGGTTTCTCCCTAAATAACAATAGGCTTCATGACTGACTGTTTGAAATTAAGGATTAATTCCTTAAAATATGAGGAGTAAGATGACAATTTCCAAACCACACAGCCTGAGGACTGTCACAGACCTTAGACCCACTGCAAGACAGAGCCCTGATGCAACAGAAGGCTGCAGCTGTCTCTCACTGTGGACCAAGGCGAGGCCAAGGTCAATGCCGGCCTGCTCTCTATTATCAGCTAGTGAAAGCATTACCCCCCAGTCCCTCTCATTGACATGGCATTGTTTTCTTCCCTTTATCCTTGAGGACAAAGATAACCCTGTGAAATTCCTCTCACTGATTGAGGAGGACAGCTTGTGAGGCACACTGAGGTCTAGACTTCAGTCACAGTGTTTGTGTAGGATCAGCAGGAACAGGTGACCCTAAAATAAAAGGTCTTGTTATACTTAGATGAGAAGTGTGAGGCAGACTGAGCAGCAGGCGTGCCTTACTTAGAAAGAGAAACTCAATGCTGTCCATATCTCAGGTACAGAAATAAAATCTGATCATAAGAGCCCTTGATTCTTCCTCTCAGAGCTGGGTCTGGTTGTATGAAAGCTCCACTCATGTGAACAGTCTGCAGCACCATCTTTAGGAGCTGTCATATCAGGACTCCTGTGCAGGTCAGCTGATATAAGTCAAAGTGTCAAAGGTGTAGCTGCTTGTGATTCCCCGAGGGGTGTCTGATGCCCTGCAGGGCACAGCAGTGTCAACAGGGGTCATAGTCAGCCTGGGTCCCCATCCTGTCGTGCAGCCGCCTCCTGTCTGGTGGTGTTTGGAATGTCATGTGTCTGCTGGAGTGGCGAGGCAGAGCAGGAGCTGCTTGCCCAGGAGTTCACACCTTGCCAGTGTTTGGCCCAGTGCTGGTGTGGAGTTCCCAGTTTTAGTCACAGAAGGAATGAAAGTGTTGCTACTATTTCTAGCAACATAAGTGTAAAACATAATTTTTTGCCATGACAGCTAAGAAGACTAAGTTTAGGTCAAGACGGGGAGTGAAGAACAATTTACAAGTGTGCTTGGCCTCCATCATACCATAGATCCATGGACTCTGCAATATCAAGCAGGCACACCCATCTCATTGCAGACCTGCCAACGTGTTCTTTCGGTCCTCATCGCTGTGGCCCTCAGTGCCTGCACCTCTCTTCACCAGCAGCCCTCCTGTGGTCCTCATCCCTTGTGGCCCTCTTGTGGCCCATTGTCCCTACCGACCAGTTCTGCTTCCCTTGCAGGACCTCCAGCAGTGCATTTCCTGCAGACCGGTCTGACCCTTTCCTCCTTAAGGTGTCCCACTGCTATACTCCGTTGCTCCAAACTCCACGGTGTGCCTAGTGTCTCTGTAACGCACCTTACTTCTTCACTGAATCCCCAGGTGGCTGCTAACCAGCCTCCCATGCTCTCCTCGGCCACCCAGTTGCCGCTTCACCCCCTCCCCACTTCTGCTTCGACCGGGCTGCCCCATTGATCCGTCTCACTGCCGTTTCATTCAACACTTCTTTTTCTTTTTTTTGCATTTTTGGATACAGTCTCTCTCGTACCATCCTACCCTCTGTCACACCCTCCTTGCCCCACCCAGCCTCCTGTCCCACCTAGCCTGCTGCTGGTGCTGGCTGTGTCCTCCCTCGCCGCCCTGACCCAGGTTCCCCCGAGCCGCTTCCTCTGCCCTTCTCTCCCTGGCTCTCCGTGCTGCCCACTGCCGCCCCTCATGCTCTCCGCCATTCATCTCACACCAATGCATCATGAGGACTTCTCAGAGCATCTAATTTTTGGGGTTCTTGCAAACTAACCAGCACAATCGGCCGGTACAATAAACTATTGCTCCGGTCACCTCAATCTTCCAAAAACAGACACTTTTAACCTGTCTGCTACTTTGTCTGCAATTAAGATTCATTACCAATCCACTCCACAACAATTATTCTGCTTTACTCCATCATTAAATATCATTCGGTTCCTTCCAGCCTCTCCGTTCCCGAGACTCTACCCATTCAGCACATCGATAGCATTTCAACCTCTTTTTCCACTGCAACGTACCAGGCTTCCTTCCTCATCCCACAGATTAATAATTTTCCTTTAAACAAATAAAATGGACCCAGCAGGAAATAATTAAAACCAAACGTGGACACTAGTTTCAATGATAAAATGGATGCATAATAATAACTCAACACTAGTCATCATCTTCATCAAATATCCATCTTCTTCCACGGCACACAAAGGAATACCAGATCACCTGATTAATTCTCGGAAATTGGTCATCCAAAGCTTATGAAAAATGTACATCCGATCCAACATAAGAAACATGAGAAAGTTTACAAACGAGAGGAGGCCATTCGACCCATTGTGCTCATTTGGTGTCCATTAATAACTAAGTGATCCAAGGATCCTATCCAGTCTGTTTTTAAATGTTCCCAAATGTACAGCTTCCAGATTGTGACAACTCTCTGTTCATTTGGGACATTCAACTAGCTCAACCTAGATTTTGCTGCATAATCTGCGTACGCATCACAGGGAGCTGTTTTTGGGGGTTTGGGGGGTCATTCCCATAGCCAAGAGAATAAGCCAAATCAAATCAAATCACATTCCCCTGCCCTAATGCAAATTGGTATTGTTAAACTACTGAAGTGGAATTTATAAATCAATTTCGGGAGTAAACAACTCCAGTGTCATCACACTAGCTTCCAGTCAAAGAGTATAAATACCCCATCATCAACACACACACCCAGCATTTCATTCTCTTGCATCCCACCACCTCCCCTGTCACCGCCTCAGCAGCAGCTCCTCGTCTCAGTCCCTGTAAGGGGGGGTTTGACGGTCTGGACCCGGCTTCAGACCATCATTCCCGTAGTCAAGAGAATAAGCCAAAATCAAATCACATTCCCCCGCCCTAATGCAAATCGGTGTTGTGAAACTACTGAATCTGAAAAGTAACGACATGAACGATGAAGATGAAAACACTCCTCCCAAGAAATGGTGTTAGTGTCCCACACCAAAGAATATACTAAGCTTTTCCGTGGCATGATAATGAAGTCTACAACATGTGAACAGTATGCACATTGCACGGTATGTGCTGTTCATATTTTCATAGCTCATGGTGGCCAGAATGACATACATAAACACATATGCACCAAGAAGCATGAGAACAAGGCTGCTTCCATGTCTACCTGCTCGAAACTTGAACATTTCTTCAGTGGTGGTGACAATCGTGGAGCTTTCAGGTCTGAAGTATTGTTCACAAACTTTTTGAACGAGCACAATATACCTCTGTCAGCCACTGATCATGCAGGTATGCCTTTTTAAGTTAATATTTCCAAGTTAATGAACACTGAACTGGAGAAGAGCCATTCCATGGAAAAATTGTGTGTAATTTTGCTGTGACAATGCCAGTGTTATGATGGGTGTTCATTGTGGAGTTGTCACTGTGATAAAGAAGAACTCTCAACAGGAGATGATTGTCATTGGGTGTCCGTGCCATCTTATCAATCTTGCCACAGAAAAGCTGTCCAGTTGTCTACAGACACGTATTGATGAAATACTGGTTTACATTTACTACTATTTGAACAAAAGTGCAAAACGGAAGCAGGAACTAAAATCTTTCCAGAGTCTGTGCAACACCGAAGTAAGGACAATCCTTAAGCATGTTAGTACAAGGTGGCTTTGACTGGGGATATGTGTCAAACGCTTACTTCAAGAGTGGGAACCTCTCAAACAGTACTTAATCAGTGAATACAACATTCTACCAACAAACAGACAACTAAGAAAACAACAGTTCCCCAATTAAATGACCTCAACAATGTTTGGTGACTTCAAAATTTCAAAGAAGGTGACTTCAGAAGCAGGACAAGGAGGAGTTACAAACAATGTAGCAATGTCTGGGTAGAGTACTTCAAAACCTGTTCAGGAAACTAGTTCCAAAACCAGCAGCTCCAGCAAACAGCCTTTGACCAAACCAAAGGGAAAAAAGTAATGAATGCCCTCATATCTGATGTTACAAAAGCTTATCCATTGTTCCTGTCAAATGTTACTCCAACATGTGACCCCTGCAATCAGAAACTCAAGTGTGACATGCCTATGATCCACAAACATAAGCAAATCTAGTTGTAACTTTACAAATATATTTTATGTGTACATTTGTGAAGGTGGAGATCATTTTGAACAATCCCAATCTTCTAGAAGTGAAATATGCTGATCGTGATAATCAGAAGGACAGCTTGGAACCTCTCATTGGCAGTTAAACACAATATGTGGTTAAAGGACTTCATAGAAAGGAAAGAGAAAGATTCTTCAAAGAGGTGAGATATTGTTATGTTCTAACATTCGTTTTTCACTACTAATCTTGCTAATTGCAATTAGTTCAAAAAGTTTTGTGTGTTTTTTAGGTCAGATTACTTCATGAAGGCTTGTTACTACATGAAGGAGAAATTCTCATTGAAATATAATGCTCTATAGCATGGTGAAATTGCAGACATCACCAAAAAGTACATCTTCAGATTCCAGTCAGTGAGATACTTCACTGATAACTTTCCTGTTCTGCTGAAATGCTTCACATTGGACACTCTGTACAATCAATTTGCCCTCTACCAGGTAACACAACTGGAAAGAGTTGATGAACACTGGGTTGCCATTGGTCAAATGAAGGATGAATGTGGTGACTTCATGTTTGACAATCTGGCAAGTGTGTTTTTAGGATTGTTAGTGTTGACTCATAGCAATGCTGACTGTGAAAATATATTCTCTCTTGAAAAACAAGACAGATGGAAGATTGTCCATGTCAGTGAAGACTTTGGAAAGTATAGTAATTCAGAAAGAGGAAGGACTTCAAGGTGCTTCCTATGAACAGAAACCCAGTGATGAATTTCACGGGAAAGCTAAGGCAACAGTGAACAGCTTTAACAACTAATGTGACTGTCTATGCAGACTGAATGTTCATCCTGTATATACATGTAAGTCTAGAGATGATTTGGCTTACTTGACCCTCAGTGTTACTTGTATTTGGAATTTCGTCTTACTCATATAGTTACATTTAATAGTTTTTAAATTATTTTTATTTGATAGATTTTTATGTTATTATTGAAAAAATAGTCATTACCAGTAATCAAATCATTATCTTACTGAATGTCCTACAGACGGGTGACAAATTAAAGGAAAAACCTGAATAAATGAGTGGAGGAACATAACGAATGCAGATGCCTCCAAACAGGTGTACTGCATGATACAATTAAGCAATTAACATCCTATCATGCTCTGTAGCATGTATACAAATGCTGAGCAGGCCCAGTTGACCTTGATTTTGGATCAAGATGACAAGAGGAAAGGATCTAAGTGACTTTGAAAGAGGTGACATTATTGGGGCACGAATGGCAGGAGCTTCAGTCACAAAGACCCTGAACTGGCTAGTGTGCATATTTCAAAGTTGGCAGGTCTGTCATTGATATATGTCTGTGCTGTTTATACTGTCTGAAAGCATAACTAACAGTATGTGTGTATATGAAGGACATCTTGTAAATCATACTCCTTGTCAGTCCCAGCTGGGAGACTGTGAATAGCAAGCTCTGATTGTGATCAGGCAGCATATATAGAGTTGTGGTATACATTCTACATAGTCAGAATTGCTTCCCTAGAATGGGCTCTTCCACTTTGGCACTCAGAGCCTCTCTTCATCAATTCGCATAAATTCATTCCTGCATGTGAAGCCTGAGGGCCTTAGCCTCGCCCACCCACTCCCAGCTGTCCCGGCTCCTCCTGCAGTCAGCACCTCCCCAGACACTGTGTCTGCGTGACAGCGCCTCGCAGGGTACCTGACAGGAAGGGCTTGTTCAACTGTCGTAAACCGTAACGCGACCCTCTTCTGTCTTTTAACACTAGCCTATTATTAGAGTGCGTTTGCGTCTTTCTTGAGTGAAAGGACACATGGGAGATACCTCGCCTCACCTTGCCTCCTTACTCCATCTCTGATGTGGACGCTGTTCACTCATCCACCCAGCTCTGCTCTGACTGTAGTGGCTCGGTCCCACACCAAGGGCAGCTCTGCTCAGAGACAGGGGAGAAGGAGCCTTGTGTGACTATGGGGGACAGGAACACACACAGTATAAGCACTCGCTGTATGAAGAATGAAAAGACAGTCGAATTTTCCCCTGGAGTTTCTCTCAACTCGGTGAGGAACAATTCACCATAGTGGGGAGTTGTCCCTCTGTTCCCAGAGTATCTGTATAAAACTGTGTGCTCCTGCATCAGGGGGATCTGCTATTGTAAATTTCCTTCACTAGTACTGTCCTGCCAGTGTGACCGTGTGTTTTCATTATCTCTGTTAATCTGTAATCAGCTCCTGTCTATATTGACACAGGAAACACAGCTAAGCCTATCTGGTAGGGGAGGAAGCACTCGGGCAGTACTGGCTGCCCCGTGGGAATAGACACCTGTGATGGGTGGCAGCCTGACACTCGAGAGACCAGCTCTCTACTGGGGTGTATATGTGCTCTGTGCACAAAGGTGCCCCTTGCACCTCGTAGTGTCCCCATTAACCCCTGTACCGCACTACAGTGTTAAAAATGACAGTGACTATAAATACAGAGGTGCTAAAGGGTAGAGTCAGCCATGTCTGCTCTGATAGGCTGAGAGGGGCACCAAGGTCTGGCTCAGGGCTCACAGCCTGTGGTGTCTCTGTCACTTCTTGCAGGAGCTCTCAGTGCTGGAGAGGTAAGGGGCGTCATTCACTCACCGCTTAACACACTCACTCAGACAGTCCTGTTTAGCATTATCGAAGCAGGGACTGGCACGATGCATGATGCAGGACTCGAATGCTGCTCGGCTCTCACAGCAGCTGAACTGAATGACGAATGACAGATCACAACTTAGTCGGGGAGACTGTTCTCCATTCATAATCCGCACCAGTCTCACTGCTTCCAAAATTCACTCTGAAAAAACAGAAACTATGAATATGATGATAATGACAATGAATAATAATAATAATTATAAAGAACGTATTGTGTGTGTATGTGTATAGATATACATTTTTGGACTTGTGACAAAGATTATTTAGTATTGATGCATGATTCACTTGCTGTATCTGTTTTTTTTAACATTGTTTTCAAATTGTAGTTAATTTGCCATTTCTTTAGCGGAGGACCACTGATTCAAACAGGGTTGTAAATGACAGAAATGTGTTATGCAAGTGAAATGGTCTCTGCTCAGCAGCATCCTGCAATTGTTGCACTAAGTGCTGCTGATCTTGTTATAAGCAAATAAGTACAGTTGAGCTGGTTGTCTCCTGTCCGTCTGTACAGAGAAAGATGACACTCGGGGAGGCTTTCCTGGATTGCAATGATAGTCGGGCATTAAGAAGAGCCAGCCTGGGGTGACACTGTTTTAATTAAACTGGACAGTTGTGACCTTTAAGACAATGATTGTACTTTACGGTGTGTGTCTGTGGAGCCCGGCTGTTCCCTGCTCTGAACTGTGGGCAGGTGCTCTGTGTCGATGCTGTGAGACTGAATGAGTGAGTGAGAGACAGACAGACAGAGACGGTATAAAGCATGCTTTCTTCTGGGGAAATAATGTGTGCATGACACACAGTGCATGTTGGATTTGGTTGGAGAGCGGAAAGGTAAAGTGAAGGAACTAGGATTCCTCTTGTTCAAAAGGCTAAAGATATCAGTGGTATTTAATTTGGAATGGAAACAGTATAAACCATTTCATGTTTTGGTCGGAAGCTTTCTAAACACATGACGTATGTGAGAGAGAGACAGAGAGAGATAGAGAGAGTCGCAGGCCCACAGGGGTGGTGTCTTTGTCCTGCAGGGGTACTACAAACCCCTGATGTCCATTTGTGAGGCGCCCCTCAGTGGACAGAGCAGGTAAGCACTGCCTTGGTGGGAGCTGCACAGTTGCTCTCCCTGCTCCCACCTTTCATCATTAGATTTTCTCACCTTCTAACACTCTTCACTGTACTTACAAATCATCCTGCTTGCCCATTTCTAACCTTTTACATTTTCTTCACAAACTCTGTATGAAATCAAAACAGAATACCTCAACTGAACATGCCAATGAACAAAATATCTGCATGCAATGTTTTTCTTTTTCATATCTCATATAATAACATATCATTACATAGTTAGGGAAGATCATTTGTACTGAGGCTCCCTGAGTCATTCAGACTGTACTTGTAATTTAGTAAGATTGCACTTACACAATGTTTTGTCATACTCTTGCCTTTGCTTTACTAGCACTTGTATTGTTTATTTTGATTTCCCCTTTGCTCCCTTTCCCTTAGCTCTTAACTTTGATTTAACATCTTGTCTGCACTGATCAGCTTTTTCATTCTAGGATGTAAGACCTTATATATGGCTTACTGTATCTCGTATACACTTGTGTAAATTGGAATTTGTAAATTGCATTATGCCTTGAATGATATGCCTTGAAATATGCCTGTATTGTTGCACTTTGTATTGCCGTTATATTTTTTCTGCTAATAAATACATAATAATAATAATAATAATAATAATAATAATAATAATAATAATAATAATACAGCTACAGTCTCAACCAAATGCCCAGCTGCTGTGTTATTTGGCGTAAAGGGCATAACGTTTTATATGCAACTTTATAATTAATCTTTCACAGAACTTGAAAGATAATTCAAGATAATTCTGCACTGGGTGGCAGATGCACAGCACAACGGAACAGCCCTTCAGATGTGAATGAGAACCAACCGGACGAGCAGTACCCACCCAGACACACTGAGGCCCTGTGGCCAGTTGCATAAAGTATTTCTCTTCAGTGAAGGAAACTTTTCCCTTACCTAAGGGGATCAATTAAGAGTGTTGCATAAAGCACCTTAAGTATTCTACTTAGGTGAGGAAAATCCCTTATGTGTCATGCTCCTCGACCTTTTCTATAACCAATAGACTGTAATCTTACTGAGTGCTGCGGACCAGTTACCATTGAAACAGCATGGATCCCTCAGATAATTGGTTTAGATTCACTCAAGAAAATGGCAAAGAGATGAAACCTCAACCATTCTGAAGAAGAAAAGTTAGTTTTACTTGACAAGACAGTAAGTACAGGGGCTGGTTGTACTAACAGGATTGGATTTGGATGATGAAAAGGTGTTGTACGAAGCAGATCAAAATCAGGCTCCACTGATCTGATTGTTTGGTCCAATTATTAAGCAGCGCACGGGGTGACTAAGGAGGTAACTAGGGAGTGTCCTATATACATAAACCGGCTCATCCCTGGTGCGGCTATCCGAACATGAGTGCCTCTCCAATGACACCTGGGAAGCCTACAATGATAGAGTAAGTTATAAACCTTTCCGAAAACTATACTGTACTACATTGCTGACGAGTTTATCCACGTGGTCCTAAAGCCTGCAAGCAAGTTTTTCTGCTTGTCGATGGATTAAAAAATTTGAGTGGGGGGGGTGCATCCCCTACGCCTATAGAGCACGGCATACATCATTGGGGAGGACAAATTAACTTTCTCTCAATGTTCTCTAAACCTACAGCTATGCTTGAAACTAACATAGATCTTAAAAAGCTTTTTTAAAAAGGTGAGTGTAGCGCAAAGTCTCTGGAAGTGCCTTCCTCAGCCATGGCGCATTGCTACTGTCACCTGTCATCTTGAGTTTGCAGCAGGGCTGCTGAAGAAATAAGAGCATTTACAATTGTTTACACAAACTACTCCTCACCATAAAGACACAAAATCAGAGTGCATGGTTCAACATTAAACTGTTTATTTGAAAGTCCAAATCTTTGTAAATAATGTCATTTTTTGATGTTAATCTGTGCTTAACTAGAATTATCTACACTGATAATGTTGCCTACTACTTGCCAAAAGTTGCCGGTTGCTAAAACTCGAAACGCTAAACACAGCTTCAAAAGTTTGGGTAAGGCATGCCTGCATGTCGTCGTTGGTTCTACTACAGGATCAGTCATGTCTGTGAGGATTAATATGCTTCATGGTGTTAATCTGTACCGCTTTCATTCACCTTCCTCACCAAATACCTCTAAAGGGTTTTGCCTGTCTTTAAATACCCATGGTATGCATGTTTGAAGGTGGCTTCAAACTTAATGAAGTGTGTGTAGTTCCTCCATTTTAAAAAGTCTGAATTCTGATCCTGCTTTTGAGCTCAGATTGAGCGCTGATACGTTTAGTACAACACAATTGAGATCAAGATCAAGATCGGAGCCCGGATCCAGGATCGGATCCCGTTAGTACAACCGACCCCAGATGACAGTAGTCACTAAACAAGAACTGTGGGTTGAAATAACAGAGGCTGACAACACACAAAACATCGCTGTGCAGAGGACGACTACTGACATTTAAAAAAGTATGAAAACACTGCAGTAATGGGGAAAGAAAAAATATTCCACTTACAGAAGAGAAGCTGGAAAATCAGGTTAGTATTGCTCTTCCAACTTATATCTTTATGGGTCAATTGCAACAAACAATCATCTGCAAATGATCCAGTGGTTAGTCTATACTGAACTGGTATGCTACCAATAGTTTAATATTAACATTACTAATATAAAATTATAAGTTTTTCATCATTATCTCATCCTCCAGTACATCAAATGGATTCTCTCTCTGAAAACCCTTGTGTGAAGCAAAGCCTCACCTTCATTTTCAATGTGTAGAAATGTGGCCATTATAAAAAGGTATAGAGGTATTTGAATTGGACCCTTAATTTTACATAATTAAAATTTTTGCACATTAACTAACTTATGGGAAATACTTGAGTATATATACTTATGTGATCAATCCAAATAGGATTCCTTACCTTCCCCTTACCATTCATTAAATCACTTAAACTTAAGTACCAGTTAATGAAACTAACCAGTAACCAGTTAATGAAACTAATGATGAAAACCATGAGGAAAATATATTTAAGTTGTTTTATGCAACCGGCCACTGGACCTCATAGTCCACATAAACACAGAAAATAATTATTCAAATGTACACACTCGCATTCAGTTCTGTGTTATAATAATACTGGTTTGACTTTTTATGCCCAATTCACAATAAAATATACATCTGTAAATGGCACCTTCAACAGCCAAATCAAAGGTAAAATATTAAACCTGCACAAAGAATCAGTCATGTATTCAGCAACAGACCCCAACAGCCTATAACCTCATTAAACATCAAAGCAGGACGCGCAGCACAGGAATGTTCATTTTCAAATTCATTTTATTCTACAGGATTACAGGAAGGGCAGAGAGAAAGCAGAGGGGAGACTAAAGCACAGCAGACAAGAGGTTTTCAGAAAGGTCCATCAGAGAGCTTCACTCCTCATCCAGCCCTTTCTGTGAGGGAGAGAGCAAGAGAAGGACAGATGGGAAAAGACAAGAGACAGACAAAGGAAGAGAAAGGGAGATCTGGTGAGTGTGATTGGTTTAATGCACGTTTCCTATACCAGAATAAGCAGTTAATGGGCTCCACAATGTGTTAGAGCTGCGTCTGGGCTCAGTTAGTGCTTGAAGACGAGGTGGCACACAGCCTGTGGGTAAAGGCGCTTCATTAACTAAGAACACAATAAGAGCTGAGTGTCCCAGAGCAGGCAGATGTTCAATTGAGGGTGTGGGCTGCTGTACTTAAGGCACGCTGCAGTCTATCAGACTGAGATGTGTCAGGATTCACAGCCCTGCAGAAGACACTCAAGAGCAGTCACTGACCTTTGAGCCTATGTCCCGGCTCTTGGCGCGCAGCTTGTTGACCTGTGACTCGGCGATGTCGGCCCTCTCCTCGGCCTCGTCCAGCTCGTGCTGCAGCTTGCGGAACTTGCCCAGGTTAGTGTTGGCCTGCTCCTCCTGCCACACACAGACAGCACAGAGTCACAGCCTGGCACAGAGCACTGCAGCGACTGACAGTCACTGGAAAACACTGGAGCTTGTGCAGCAGGGCCAGCATTGAGTCCAGATACTTACAGCCTCCTCAGCAGACCTCTTGTAGGCCTTCACCTTCAGCTGCAACTTGTCCACCAGGTCCTGCAGACGGATTATATTCTTACGGTCCTCCTCCGTCTGCACAAACACAGGACACACACAGTCAGACACAGTTCAGCCTCACACGCAGGGCAGCGGCACTGGGAGCCTCACAGGCAGGCCGCCACTCAAGAGGAGGTCAGGGGTACCTGGTAGGTGAGCTCCTTGACGCGTCTCTCGTATTTGCGGACTCCCTTCACAGACTCCGTGCTCTTCCTCTGTTCTGCCTCCAGCTCGTTCTCCAGCTCCCTCACCTGCACAGGTATTGAAGGACAGACAGACTGGGCTCACACTGCTCTCACCTCAATGCTGCTCTTCCCACTGTCACACACACACACACACACACACACACACACACACACACTCACGCGAGTTTCCAGCTTCTGTATCTGCTTCTTGCCACCCTTCATGGCGATCTGCTCGGCCTCATCCAGGCGGTGCTGCAGGTCCTTGATGGTCTGCTCCATGTTCTTCTTCATGCGCTCCAGGTGAGCGCTGGTGTCCTGCTCCTTCTTCAGCTCCTCCGCCATCATGGCGGCATCGGTGATGGCCTTCTTGGCTTTCTCCTCAGCATTCCTGCACTCCTGCACAGCCTCCTCCACCTCCGTCTGCAGCTGGGCCGTGTCGCTCTCCAGCTTCTTCTTCTGGTTGATCAGGCTGGTGTTCTGCACACGGGGACACAGAAAGAGGCAATGGACAGGGATCTCCACATGAAAGTCACACTGTGTGTAAGAGGCTCCAGTCTGACCGTGGGCCTTCCTGCCGTACCTGCGAGTGGAGCAGCTGCACCCTCTCACTGACATCCAGCAGCTCCTGCTCAGCCAGCTTGCGGGCTCTTTCCGTCTGCTCCACCACGGATCGCAGCTCCTCCAGCTCCGCCTGCAGCAGGTTGTTGCGTCTTTCCAAAATGGCGATGTTCTCCTTCAGGTCATCATTGGCACGCAGGGAGTCATCCAGCTGAATCTGAGCATCCTGGAGCAGAAAGGGGAGAGTCAGTCACTTTCACACTATCCTCTAAATGTCCTAGTAAACATATAAAAAAAGGCTGAGTTTCCAAACAGCAGTGCATTAGTGTTCTTACCTTCAGCTGTGAATGGACACACTTCAGCTGCTTTTGGGCTTCTGCTGCCTGCCTGTTGGCCTGGCTGAGCTGGATCTCCATCTCATTCAGGTCCCCTTCCATCTTCTTCTTTATCCTGAGGGCCTCATTCCTGCTGCGGGTCTCTGACTCCAGGGAGGTCTGCAAGGAGTCCACCACTCTCTGGTAGTTCCTCTTGGCCTGCTCCATCTCCTCGTCCTTCTCAGCCAGCTTGCGCTCCATGTCAGCCTTCACCTGGTTGAACTCCAACTGGGCTCTCAGGATCTTGCCTTCCTCGTGCTCCAGAGAGGCCTGTTGGGAGTAACAGCACTCTAGTCATCTGCTCTTCAGTAAGTAAGAATATATAAAATATAGTAAGAATATTTGACAGGCCCTCACCTCTGCCTCCTCCAGAGCAGACTGGATCTCACTCTTCTCCTGTTCCAGCTGCTTCCTGGCTTTCTCCAGCTCATGGATGGTCTTCCCTCCTTCACCGAGTTGCTCAGAAAGGTCAGCGATTTCCTCTAGGTGACAAGAAGGCCAGAGCAGTGTGAATATCACTGTCAGTTCTAACTCACAGATAAACATGTGAATGGTGCCAGGAGGTGTCACTGCTGACCTTGCAGGTTCTTGTTCTCCCTCTTCAGGGTCTCCATGTGGTCCAGAGACTCCTCATAAGCGTTCTTCAGCTTGAAGAGCTCAGTGCTCAGGGACCTGGCCTCCTTCTGGGAGCTCTCCAGCTCACACTGCGACTCCTCAAACTTCTGCTTCCACTCGCTCAGGACCTGGTGGGATCAGAGCAGGACATTGGAAACTCATGGCACAGCAGGACTTCAGAGAGCACAGGGCCTCCCTCAGCAGAAGCAGCTCTGAGCCCCTGTGTCCAACATTACCTTGTCAAAGTTCCTCTGCTTCTTGTCCAGAGCGGCAGCGGCTGCGTTGGACCTCTCCAGGTCAATCATGAGATCTTCAATCTCGGTCTGCAGCCTGTGTTTGGTCTTCTCCAGGGAGGAGCATTTAGCATTCACAGCCTCCACAGCCTCCTCTGCGTCCTGCAGCCTCTGAGCCAGCTTCTTCCTGGGAGGAAGGGGGGGGAGAGACAGGTCTCAGCACTGCTGGTGGGCAGGGAGCTACTGCAGGAGCAGCCTAATACCACAAAGACTTGTCAACTTACCAGGCTCAGAGCCGCACAGTCTGCAAACAGACAAACTTTTTGTTCGTCTTATATTTAGATTCAAACATAACGCAAACAAAAAGCTTATCTGTCAGAAGAAGACATATCCCTTTACATCAGAGCTACACCATGCTCACAGTTCCTGCCATTTCCCATCACACCTCCAAACAGAAAGGAGCAGTGAGGCTCACAGGAAGAACAACACACAGACTGGCAGTCCTTACTTTGCCTCTTCCAGCTCCTCTGTCCTCTGGATGGCGTCGGTCTCGTATTTGGTTCTCCACTGAGCCACCTCAGAGTTGGCCTTGGAGAGGCTGCGCTGCAGCTCAGCCTTGGCCTCCTGCTCCTCCTCATACTGCTCCCTCAGCAGGTCGGCGTCGTGGCGAGCTGACTGCACTGCGTGGGCCAGCGCGTTCTTCGCCTGGGAGACACAGGGAGCACAGCGGAGCTCAGAGTCTGGACACACAGGGCTGTGCAGCGGAAAGTAATTCTGTCTGTGTATCTGTTAGTTATGTTTTTCATAAATGAGGTCCAAATTAGCTCCTCTTAATGAGATATGTGGCTCTCTTTGTATATAAGGACACAAAATATGTATAGAGGGTCTGAGGGTCAAATGATCATATTCCTTGATTCCTGGTCTCCTGTCAGTCCATTATGAGACTGATTTACATGACAGATCACCTAGGGCAGGGGTTCCCAAACTTTTTTAACCCAGGGACCCCTTTTGCCGCCCAGATTTTAGCCGAGGACCCCCACCTACCAAAGTATTGCATGGGGGGAAGTGATTGCTGACGGTAAAAACGTGCGAGAGCTGGGGGGGAGGGGGCGACGGAAACAAAATGCGAGAGCGGGGGGTTAACAACTGTCTAACCATCAGGCCACAGACATTTATACTCTACTGAAACCACAGTCCTTCACAGATTACCTTCACTTCCTCCTCCAGTTGCCTTTTGAGGTCCTCCACCTGCTGGGTGTAAGACAGCTTGCCTCTGGTCAGCTGGGAGATAAGAGACTCCTTCTCCTCCAGCTGCCTGGAAAGCTCACCTGAAAGATCACAGTGTGGTTAGTGATCTGAGGCTCTAGTCAGTAATGACTGGCATTGTGCCACAGAGGAGCTCAGCTCAATTTTGTCAATAGTGTTGGAAAGTCTACCGTTCTCAGTCTGCAGTTTAGCTTTCTGTGTGCTGAAGTCATTGATGGTACGCTGGCCCTCATCAGACTTGGTCCTGTATTCATTCATCTGATCCTCCAGAGTCCTGCACATCTTTTCCAGGTTGGTCTTTAACAGTGATGTAATTGACAAAATATATATTTCAACTCATGTAAAACCCATCAAATTAATACTTTTTAAAAGCACACAGCTCTGGACTATGAACATGGTATGCAATCTGCCTCTATTCCATACCTTGGCCTTAACGATCTGCTCCATGTTGGAGACCACATCGTCCAGCTCCAGCTTGAACTCACTCTTCTCCTTCTCCAGCTTCTGCTTCACCCTCTGCAGATTGTCGATCTGCTCCCCCAGTTCAGCTACGCTGTCAGCCTGTTTCTTCCTGAGAGTGGAGGCTGTGGCCTCATGCTGCAGTGTGGCCTCCTCCAGGTCTCTGCGCAGCTTCTGCAACTCCGCCTCCCTCTTCTTGTTCATCTCGATCTGGGCAGAGGTGGCCCCGCCCGCCTCCTCCAGCCTCTCGCTGATCTCCTCCAGCTCCCGGGCCAAGTCTGCCCGCTGCTTCTCCACCTTGGCACGGGCAGCTCTCTCAGCTTCCAGCTCCTCCTCCAGCTCCTCAATGCGAGCCTATCAAAGAGAAACACTTCAGCACATTGACACAAAAACAGCCATGGCTTTACACTATGTACTGGACTTCAAACTGAGAGAAAATGGCACCTGAAGTTCCTTCAGCTTCTTCTGGAGCTGTGCAGAAAGAGCCTGTTCATCCTCTATCTTACTGTTCAGGTGGCTCATCTCAAAGTCCTTCCTGTGGAAGAAAAGAAGCTTGATTCAGATCCCATCAACCCTGTGCAACACTGTCCTGTTTCGCAGAAGATGTCTGTCTTCACTCACTTCTTCAGCCTCTCCTCCAGTTGCTGCTTGTCGTTCTCCAGGTCCATTAGGCTCTCCTGGGTCAACTTCAAGTCTCCCTCCAGCTTCCTCTTGGCTCTCTCAAGATCCATCCGCACCTTCTTTTCCTGTTCCAGGGATCCTTCAAGCTGCACAAAGACATAACAACAAAGTTTTCAGTTTCCCAGTTTACCCTTAGAAGCAGCCCTGCTCCACTGGGTTCTGCCCTGCTGGAGTTACTCCAGTGAACCTGGGAGGGACTCACATCATCAACCTGCTGCTCCAGTTTGGCCTTGGCCTTGGTCAGCGTGTTCACTTTGTCCTCCTCACTCTGCAGGTCATCCAGGGTTTGCTGGTGCGCCTCCTGCAGAGCCTTCTTCTCCTTGGTCAGCTTGGCAATTATCTCATCCAGAGCTGCCATTTCCTCAGTGAGGTTCTTCACCTGTTAACACAGAGCAGAGACTCAGTCGCCTGGGAGGCAGAAGCTTGGCATGCAGGCAGGTATGCAGACAGGAGGACACTGACCTTGTTCTCAGTGGCATGCTTTTCCTTCTCCACTTTGGCCAGGGTGAGCTCCAGATCATCAATGTCCTTCTTCAGCTCGGAGCACTCGTCCTCCAGCTTCCTCTTCTTGGCAGTCAGCTCTGCGTTCATCTCTTCCTCGTCCTCCAGCCTCTCTGTCAGCTCTTTGGCTTTGGCCTCCATCTGGATCTTGTTCTTGATCAGCTGGTCACAACGTTCCTCTGCATCACTGAGGTTATCTTGCTCCTGTCAGGAATATTTCAAATGCACATGAGTGTGATGACTCCAGCAATTAAACATTATAGATAGAATAATAAGGGTCTGCTGTAAAAATGAAACATCTGTACTGCAAGCTTACAGATTGCACTTGCAGCTGCAGGTCGTTCTTCTCTTGGAGAAGAGAGACCATCTTCTCTTCCAGCTCCTTCCTGCGGGCCTCAGATTTGGCATATGCCTCTTTGAGCTTCAGGAACTCCTCCTTCATGTTGGCCATCTCTTTCTCAGTCTCTGCTGACTTCAGCAGGGGCTTGATCTTGAAGTACAGCTTCATCCAGGGCCAGTTCTTCACACTCATGAAGGCACGCACGTTCCACTGGATCACAAGCAGGGAGTCTCTGTGGGCAAGAAAATGAAAATGATCAGTTTTTGAGCCTTCTTGATCTATAAGAACTTAAGAATTTCAACTAATGTCATCCTGACCTGCGCTCAACAATCTTCTGGTACTCAATTCTGGAGAGTACACCACGAGACCTGGCCTGGATTGCAGTGATGATGAGGGACAAGCGATCATCCCTCATCTCTTCCAGGGTCCCCAGGAGTCCAGCCTTGAAGAACACCTAAGGGTACAGAGAGTTACACTCCAGATGGGTTCTCACTCACTGTCAACCAGTGGATATTCATCTTCACCAGGTATCAGACATTACCTTGGTGTGTCCAAATCTATACTGCTGGTGGTCAATGTCCAGGGACCCCAGCAGCTTCTCTGCTCCCTTCTTGCTGTCTATGAACTGTCCCTCTGGGATGGCAGCTGGGTTCAGGATGCGGTATCTGTGAAAGGACACAGTGTCATGTGGGGTTTCTGAGGATAATCTGACAAGAGGATATCGGAGACCCTATGAGCTGTACCTCTGTTTGAAGTCTCCGTACAAGATCCTATTGGGGAAGCCCTTTCTGCAGATCCTGATGCCTTCCAGCACACCGTTACAGCGCAGCTGGTGCATCACCAGTGGATTCTCCATGGCTCCGGGGGTCTTGGTCTCATTCGGGATGATGCAGCGCACAAAGTGAGGGTGGGTGGACCTCAGGTTGGTCATCAGCTTGTTCAGGTTCTCCTGCGGACAAGAACAAACTTGATGATGAAACGCAAACACTTTTCATTATTGTGTTATTAGTTGATGTCTCTGCTAACACTACTAAAGTGTGGAGAATATCTGACTAAAAAAGTATTGTCCTGTTTTCTACAGTTAGGAGTCCCCATTGTCAGAAACCTGACACATATAGTATATCCTGTTTATCTGCACATGGTGCCTGAAGGCTGTTATCCAGTGCCCACACTCACCCTGTGGAGAGCAGACACAGTCTGGAACGAGGAACCCTTTTTCTTGCTTCCACCCTTTTTCGCTCCAGTATCAGCTGCAGGTCAGAAAAATGAGAACCAGTGACCGCCAAACCAGTCATTAAAATGATCCTCATTCAGTAATATGCTGACATAGTGAGACACAGGGATCAATGTGTGCCAAAGCAAAATGACAGTAAAGTTACCTTCGGCTCCAGCATAGTTAGCAAACAGTATGCTGAGCAGCTTGAGAGCAGACTTCTGGTATAGCCCCACCACCGTCTCATTTAAGGGGTCCTTGTTCTTCACCAGCCACCCATTGATGTTGTAGTCCACAGTGCCAGCGTAGTGCATCAGGGCAAAATGGGCCTCTGGCTTCCCCTTCACAATCCTGGGCTTCTGGAAGTTTCCAGATTTACCCAGATGGTTGTCATACAGCTTAGCTTTGAAGGTGGAATCACTGGCCTTGGGGAACATGCACTCCTCTTCAAGGATGGACATGATACCCATGGGCTGCAGGGGAAGGAAACACAGGTGAAGCACTGAACATTTTTGAAAGGAATAGTGGGCAATTAATCTGTGATTATTCTCAGACAATTCTGCCTGATTTTGTCAGACCTCCTCTCCCATTCCATTCTCAGAAGTTTGTCTCATGATAAACTTTCCTCTACATCTCTCACCCACCTTCTCAATGAGGTCAATGCAGGCCTGCAGGTCCATGCCGAAGTCAATGAACTCCCACTCAATGCCCTCCTTCTTGTACTCCTCCTGCTCCAGCACGAACATGTGGTGGTTGAAGAACTGCTGCAGCTTCTCATTGGTGAAGTTGATGCACAGCTGCTCGAAGGTGTTGAACTGTAATTGAAAGAGGAAATGATCTGTGTTCATTAAAACCTTGGTAGAAACTCTATACTCTCTAAGTTTTTTTAAAGAAAATTGTGTAGACAAATAATAACCTACATAACCTTGACACTCATCAAAGCATATGTCTGGGTTATCTCTAAACTGAGGAGACTACCAGACTCACGTCGAAGATCTCAAAGCCAGCAATGTCCAGCACACCGATGAAGTACTGGCGAGGCTGCTTGGTGTCCAGAGACTGGTTGATTCTCACCACCATCCAGAGGAACATCTTCTCATACACTGACTTGGACAGAGCACCGACAGAGTAGTACACCTGTGTGGAAAGAGGAACCAGTGAAGTATCGATTCTCCCAAGAAACACATGGAAAGGGCCTGTGAGTCAAACATATTTTTGCACAGAAGATACGATAAAAGTAGTAAGGAGTGTCAAGATCATCCAATGTGAGGTCTGCTGCTGTTACCTGCTGGACATTCTGCCCCTTGGTGACCCACTCATTCCCCACTTTGACCCTGGGGTGAAGCAGACCTTTGATGAGGTCAGCAGAGTTGAGGCCCATGAGGTAGGCAGCCTTGTCAGCATCTGTGACAGACAGAACAGAGAATGTCAGTGACTTGTTTCTTCATGAGATTTCACAAGAAATCAGCAACAGGTAAGACCTTGGATTATTTCAAAGCACTTTCTATTGGTCTGTTTCCACCTTAAAGAGGACACTCACCCTCAGTGCCGTCAGCCTCCGCCTGCTCCTCTCGCTGCTTCTGCTTGAACTTCATGTTGCCAAAGTGCATGATGGCACCGGTCAGCTTGTAAATGCCGTTCTTCTCCTCCTGAGTGAAGCCCAGCACATCAAAGGCACTCTGTGGGGATGGGGGGAAGAGAGAGAGAGAGAGAGAGAGAGAGAGAGAGGCAGGAGGTATGAAACAGTGTAGCTTTCTAGTCTTGTAAGAGCTGTTCAGCACACTTATCAAAGGGGGCGAGAGAGTTGTAGCTCCTCTGCTGTTTCTAAGGCTAGAGGAGCTAAGATGCAGAAAGTCTTTCCACTCACATCTGTGGCCATCAGCTCATCAGCATCATCGATAGAAGCTACAGTGGTCTCTCCTTGGGAGATGAAGGCGTAGTCATACGGGTTGTTGGTGATGAGCAGCATGTCTGAAGAAGAGCAAACAGAGAGCTGTCACACTGGGAGCCTCATTCTCTGCCTGCTGCCATGACTCTGCAGCTCAAGCTGCACTGAACGCACTGCAGTACTGACCCAGCAGCTCTGG
Source organism: Amia ocellicauda (assembly GCF_036373705.1). Taxonomy (NCBI): domain Eukaryota; kingdom Metazoa; phylum Chordata; class Actinopteri; order Amiiformes; family Amiidae; genus Amia; species Amia ocellicauda. The sequence goes on from NC_089863.1 coordinate 8,896,543, forward strand.
CTTCTTGTTGGACAGGATCTGGTAGAAGATGTGATAGTCTCTCTCAGCCTTCAGCTGGAAGGTCACACGGGACTTCTCCAGAAGGTCTGAGACACAGCAGAGCACAGCAGACAGTGTCAGATAAACAGTCACACAAACACAATACAGAATTTGGCAAAGACAACAGCTTATTTATGGACTCTTCCTTACAGGTCTCAATGTCAGCAGAAGCCAGCTTTCCACTGGCCGCAAAGTGAATTCGGATGAACTTGCCCTGAAGAGAGAGAGAAGTAAAATCATCATCATCAGCAGCAGCAGCAGTGGCAGACTGCACTGCCAGCCAGACACTGCTTCCACAATCTAAGGTGCAGGTGCAGTAGGATGACACTATAGTCTGAATCCAACACCTAATTCTCATGACAAGACAAGAACACATGGTGTGCACTGAGCCAGTGGAGGGCACTCACGAATCGCGAGGAGTTGTCATTCCTCACAGTCTTGGCGTTACCAAAAGCTTCCAGGGCCGGATTGGCCTGGATGATTTGATCCTCCAGGGTGCCCTGGGAATGAACACAGACACAGTGTCAGAGGCTATTTGCGCTGACTCCCCAAACCCCTCTCTCACTGTCACAGATCACTGACCCACCTTGTTGGAGGCAGCTTGGTCCTTCTTCCCACTGACTGCAGCGATGCTGGCAAAGTACTGGATGACTCTCTTGGTGTTCACAGTCTTCCCAGCACCAGATTCTCCGCTGGTGTCAGAGACACAAGCAGACACTGGGTTGATTTTATGGGCAGTTATATTCATGGTGGAGTTAGTTAAACACAATCATTAATCTTCTCTGCTCATCCCCACAAGAAAAACATCAACTTATGCCTTTGAAATAAAAAATGTAAAAACAGTAACTGCCAAAACAAGAACCCTTCACATAACATCTGGGACAGTTTTAGGCCTTAACATGCTCCAGCTGGGGAACAAGCAGCAAACAGTGTGTGTGTGCGTGTGTGTGTGTGTGTGTGTGTGTGTGAGAGAGCGAGACAGAGAGAGAGTGAGTGTGTGAGTGAGTGAATGAGTGACTGAATGAATGAGTGAGTGTGTGTGTGTGAGTTAGTGAGTGAGTGAGTGAGTGTGTGTGTGTGTGTGTGTGTGAATGAGAGAAAGAGAGAGAGAGTGTGAGTGAGTGAGTGTGTGTGTGTGTTTGTGTCTGTGAATGCGTGAGCGAGTGAATGTGTGCCTGTGTTACTTTCCATCAGAGGTGTAAGGAAGGAACAGAGATCTACAGATACCCAGACTCATTCTATACAACTTACGTGATCAAGATGGACTGATTTTCTCTGTCTGCAAGAGTTCAAACAAAAATATTTTCAGAATTGACAACAGTGAGATTATACATTTTCAACCAATGGAATTCATGTAGTGATTACTGAAGAATAGAGAGTATCTACCTGACAGCATGTACTGATAGGCATTGTCAGAGATGGAGAAGATGTGAGGAGGAGCTTCACTCCTCTTCTTGCCCCTGTAGGCATTGACCACCACACTGTCGTACACCGGCAGCCACTTGTAGGGGTTGACAGTGACGCAGAACAGCCCTGAGTAGGTCTGGAACAGAGAGACAGGGGTCAGGACCTCTCCTCACACCGGCCCCAGTCTGCAGGAGTGTGTGAGGGTGTATCAGACTCACGTAGATCATCCAGGCTGCGTAACGCTCTTTGAGGTTAAACAGCACAGCGGGCTCGTGCAGGAAGGTGAACATGGCCATGTCCTCGATCTTGTCGAACTTGGGCGGGTTCTGAGGGTGGACATCACACTCCTTCACAGTGACGTTCTGGAATACAACACACACAGGTTACAGGCGACCATATCGGATTGATTTTTCACTGCAGCGGGAGTATGAAAGTCTGGCGGGAGGCGGCTTAGCTTCAGCGTTTCTTCCCGCTCTCGTTGCTCTAGCTGCTCCATCTGCACCAGCATCACCAGTTAGTTTGTTCTGAACAGTCATGCCTGTCCATTTTCTCTGAGCCATAACCCACTCTCTCTTACAGTGCCCTTCTGAGCCTGCTCTGTTACCTTTCCGCCCTGCGTCTGGACGGTTACTTTGTCCCCGTCACGGCTGGTGATAGAGGCCTTCACAAACTCCTCCACAGTGTCGGGCACAAAGCACTCCTTCTTCATGTCAAAGGGGCGCGTCTGAGCCTCCAGGCGCTCCTTGTCGGACTTGCGCAGGTAAGAGGCAGCGGGCCCGAACTCCGCCATTTGAGCGTCTCCCATTGTTTAATCTGCCGTACAGTGTCAGACAGACGGTGATGATGACAATGCAATGGAAATGGTTAGCTGTGCTCTGCTACTTTGATGAAAATAAAAAGGTTTGTATCATGTTGACAAAGTGCATGAGTACGGCAACTGAAATGTCCAGTTTAACACTTTCATGTCTTTTTAAATTTTATCTCACAGGATCGTCGCTTAAGTTGATCTGAACAGTAGATTGCTGCTGCAGTTCCTTCACTTTAAGTTTTATGCAAATGCTTTACCATTTTAACTGAATAACCGCTTTGTTTAAAAAAAGTATGTTTAGTAGCTCTGTGTACTGTGGCTTCTCCATAAAAAACACTCAGTGAAAAATGTTGTACTAAATGTATTTCTTCTAGGAAAATAAAATGGTAAAAAAACATATTTGAAGTTCATTATTTCAAGCTCTTCAGCCTCACAATTGCATTAAAGTTATTATGATTGAACTGAAGCCAACAGATTCATTATTTTCAGTTGCATTGCTCAAACTGACCTATTGCACACTCCTAAAGCAATACATTGTAAAAGCACATTCACCTCAATTTAACAGGCGGTAAAGCAGCCGCTAGGTATTTGACATCAGAAACAACTCTTACCTGGTGTTGCGTTTTCCTGTTGAGGAAATCAGCACAGAGTGTCTCAGCCCTGTAGAGACACACAGACAGACAGACAGACAGACAGAAGGTGAGTCTCAGAGCTCCTTGCCTTCTCCCAGTTTCTGGGTTTGGCTCAGTGGCTCTGTCCTTCCCGAGCCTCACCAGTAGATGGCAGCACAGGAGGGACTGACCCCCTGAGCAGCAGCTCCCCTCACTGATGGCTGGATATCACAGCACAGAGACAGACTGGGAGCTCAGTGGCCAGGAGCTCCAGCTCTGCTCTCTGACACAACCGACTCATTTCACAGCTGCAGCCGATGTCCAACGACACTAAGTCATTATTTTTAAGTTCATCCTCTTGACTAGTCTGACTGCTATAGCAGTGAAAGACAATGGCTAATGGTGGGGCTGTGTCTTCCCAGTGTGAGTCTCACTGAGTCTCCCTCCCTCCCCTCAGACAGCGGACAGCCCAGCACTTACCTTCAGATGTTACAGTAACCTCCCTTGGTCCAGACCCTGCCTCTCTTTATAAAGGGAGCCACTCTCCCAAATTTGGCGGTGGCATCTCAGGAGGCAGGAATGTCATTGTGTGTGCACTTGGCGGGGGTGGGGGCGGTGTGTGTTGTTACGCTGTATGGGAGAGAGGTGGGAAGAGGCAGGACAATAGAGAAACCAGAAAGGAGGGAGTGTTATCTGTGCCAGAGTTCTCTGTAGCCCTTATTAGGCGTTACCCACAGTGAGGGGCTTCAGACAGACGTAGCAAAAATGTCACTATCTTACTAGCCCTTAAAACATGCATACACACACAGAGTGCACACACAGTACACACACAAGCACTGGGGTCTCCAGGGACTATTAAACACTCCAAGGGGCTCTCAATCACAGCCACAGTCCTCATCAGTGGAGGTCACTGCCAATAGGGACACTAAAGAAGGCTATGAATGTAGCTCCACAGAATCTGCTGTAAATGGACTGTGACAGGACCTGGGAGCCCTTTAAAAATAGTGCTGTGAGAGGATCACAAAACATGGCTGCTTCCATTCTCCTGTGTTCTCCTTTTCCTTTGCAACGCATCCTACCACAATATCCTCATCTCTCAGATGGCAGGAGCTACTGCTGCTGCTGCCTCAATGTTAAGTGGGCTTCTTCTTAATTAGGTACCATGATCAAATCATTAATCAGCACTCTGTTTGCCATTTTCAAAAGCTTCATTTAATTTGAGTGAAATTCTAACACAAAGAAATAGCATTTCATTAGCATTGATGTCGTACTTGAGCAACGTTGCCTTTCCTGTGGCCAGCAACAACAAAACCACAGGTGTGACTGATCTGTAAAATGACTGATCTGAATCTGATCTGGTGATCTGGTCACGTGACAATAAGACTGGACAACAGGATGAGCATCAGGTGCACCACTGTTTAAAAACAGAGAAACAAATCAGGTTTATCTTGTGGGCCCAGTGATTGCCAGTAAGGTACTTGCTTAAACAGTTACAAAAGTCCCTCACAGGACCCACCCCATGCGAAGCAGTGGGCAGATTTATAAATCTACTGAGAAGCAGCATCAGAACTGGCAAAAAAATTCTCACAACCCTGTCTCTTTCTGATCTCTTCATTAGGAACACCCATTACTGTCCATCATTACTGGCAGAACAATTTGTTTTAAATTGTTCTTGTCATCCAATGGGCTTAGCTTTCTCACTTCAGGGAAGGTAGGGCCCACTGAGCCATGGCCAGGGGTTCTGCACAGGTTCTGAACTGGTGCCTTTTCAAGTAGTCTGGCATTGTGACTAATAAAGAGCAACTACTGTGAAATGTCTCCATGAAACCCAGTGGGAGACGTGGTACTATTTTAAGGGCTGAATGTTGTACTGAGATGTCTCACTGAAGGACATGTCAAAACAATCACAGGGATGAAACAGAGCTGGATTGCGGTTGATAATCTTTAGTAAGGTAACAGTTTTCTGACAAATTGGAAAGGGGATCCCATAAGTCAGTGCGAACTTAATTTGGAGGTGTTGGGGTTAATGGGCTTTCTATGGCCTGTTTACACAAAGTCAAAGTACAGACAGTGTGAGCGTCTATTAAAAGGGCTGTTAGACACGAGGATTAGTGTGGCAATGGGTGCCAAACAATACAGACTGAAGACTGTCACAGGTGACAGACCTTAGACCCGCTGCAAGACAGAGCCCTGATGCAATGGAAGGCTGCAGCTGTCTCTCACTGTGGACCAAGGCGAGGCCAAGGTCAGCGCTGGCCTGCTCTCTATTATCAGCTAGTGAAAGCGTTAGCCCCCAGTCCCTCTCATTGACATGGCATTGTTTCCTTCCCTTTATCCTTGAGGACAAAGATAACCCTGTGAAATTCCTCTCACTGATTGAGGAGGACAGCTTGTGAGGCACACTGAGGTCTAGACTTCAGTCACCGCGTTTGTACAGGATCGGCTGCAGCAGGTGACATGAATCCAAAGGTCTCTCTGAACATAAAAACAGAGTGAGAGACACAAGCAGACTTTACCTCACACAAATAAATTATTTTAAGGCACATGGGAGACTACTTATATTACAAGGCAAGTCAAATACCAATTGAGTAAAACAAGTCAGGACAGTCGACAGCCGCTAGTTTGAACAGTTTGTTCCCTCAAATAAATAAAGAAAATGTGTTTCCTACCACAGATAATAAAGAAAACAAGAAGCAGTGGGAGTAGTCATGACAGAACAGTAGCACACAATAAAGGTCATATCTACACAGGCAGCTACGATAAAAGCCTTATCTGGGGAGAGAGGACCGGCCATCGGCCTGATGGTAACTGAGGAGCAGGTACACACTCTGGTGGCTGCAGGCTCTGAGTGTTACAACCCACTGTAGAGACTTTCACTGTGCTGTGTCCGAACCATCTTGTTTATTAGGGATTATATTAGACTGACCAGCCTGCCTACCGTAACAGTAAAACTGATATTTTAAGGTAGAATTCCAGAAAGAGATGAGGTAAACATGGATTTGTAGATGGATATTATTTGTAGATCGAAAAAGTACTAGTGGATCAAAAAGCTCTGGAAGCTGTCTGTGCTGTATAGGTAGAGGGAGAAGGAGAGCTAGAGTTAGTGGACAAAATAAATGGAAATGAGTGAATGAGGAACACCTAGTATATTAAAAGCAAGTACTTCCACACAGACGTGGTTCATGCGTTAATTAAGCAAATAACATCCCAGTATGCTTAGCGTCATGTATACAAATGCTGGACAGGCCTGGGTGCCTATAATTATGGCTAGCATGGCTGCAAGAGGAGACCTCACTGACTTTGAAAGAGGGGTGATTGTTGGGGCGCATTTGGCAGCTTCATTGACCAAGACAGTTCAACTTGATGGTGTTTCACAGGTGATATTGCCATGGAAATCTGGGGGGAAGACATCAGCAGCAAAGGGCAACAGTGGGTGTCCAGATAAATCATCCTTCACCATCTTCTCGCAAACAGACAAGTGCATGTCTGGCACCAACCGAAACACTTTTACAGACCTGAGTGCTCGGTTCCAACAGTAAAGGGTTCTGTTGTATCCATAATGTTAATTTTCCTGGTATTGTTTGGGTGCACTCATTCCCTCAGAAGGCAAGGTCCATGATAATCGCTACTAAAGGGCCCTGAGTGATCATCTTCACCCCATGTTGCAGCATTTCCTTCCTGCTGGGGGGGAGGCATGTCTTTCAGGATGACAATGCCCCCATCCACAGAGCATGTGTGGTCACCCAGTGGTTTGATGAGCATAACACTGATGATGTCCTTATGTCATGGCCTTCTCAGTCACCAGATTTGAACCTAAATCGAGCATTTATGGGATATTGTAAAACAAAGCGTTTTTCACCTCCATCAACCAGGCAAAAGCTGATTGGCTCATGGAAGAATTTTGCAGCATTCCTCCTGCAGAAATCCAGGGGCTGGTAGACTCCACGCCATGGCATATACAGGCCGTGGGGGCACAACAAGGGAGGATTCTTTATGTCCCTGTATCACTCTTACTTTAGCACTGCACACAGAGCACAACACAGTCCTAATTATCACATCATAAAGTATCACCCGTTGAAATGACCTTGTAACACAAGACAAAAACCAACCAAGCAGTCAACGCTTTATGTGCCTAAGTAAGTGACAAATTAGAGGAAGCTAAATTAAGGAAGACCTATGAGACGCAGCACAAGCTCAGGCCGGCAGATCACACAGGCAGCAAGTGTCTGTGTCAGAAGTCAAGATGGATGTCATTTTCACAGCTCCAAACGTGTGAAATGGTTGACAGGGTCAGAATGTGATTAGGAGAGAAAGAGAAACACTTCCTTCAAGACAGTTGTGTCATTAACCCTTGGTCCCAGACGGCCCTGCCTGACCCCACTCTCCCTGAGCCCCTTAATTAGCCCAGCGCTGCCGGGCGCACTTCAACATTGCATTCCAGCTCCTCACTGTGTGTCTAAAGAGCCCCACTCACAGCTGTCCCAGCTCCTCTTGCATTCGGCACCTCCCCGGACACCGTGTCCGCCTGACAGGGCCTCACAGGGTACCTGACAGGCAGGGCTTAGCCTAGTACGACTGTCGTAATCTGTAACCCGAACCTCTGCTGTCTCTTAACACTGGCCTATTATTAGACTGTGTTTGCGTCTTTCTTGAATGAAAGGGCACATTTCACCTTGCCTCCACTCTCCATCTCTGATGTGGACGCTATCCACTCATCCACCCAGCTCTGCTCTGACTCTAGCAGCTCAGTCCCACACCAAGGGCAGCTCTGCTCAGAGACAGGGGAGAAGGAGTCGGGGGGCAGGAACACACACAATATAATGAAAAAACTGTCAAGTTTCTCTCTAGTCTTTGAAAAACAATTCAGCATAGTGTGGAGTTCCCATAGTCACTGTATAAAACTGTGTGCTCCTGTATGGGGGATCTGCTATTGTACAGTTCCTTTACTAGTACTGTCCTGCCAGTGTGACCGTTTGTTTTCATTATCTCTGTTAATCTGTATTCAGCTCCTGTCTGTATTGACACAGGAAACACAGCTGAGTCTATCCGGTGGGCAGTGCCGGCTGCCCCATGGTAATGGACACCTGTGCTGCATGGCAGCATGACACTTGAGAGTGCAGGACGAGGACCTGTGTAATCTGCAAAACACTCAGCTGTATGAAGATTAACAACAAGGAGGAATGTGTCCCTAATTAGCATCTAGCATCTCCCTCTCCCCTCGCTGTGATTTCTGCTGGCACACAGCCGCAGCCTCCCGCAGCGAGAGGCCCTGAAGGTGACCTGATCTGAGGGGCAGCTCTCAGCTCTGTGCCATTGCTGCGGCGGCAGAGACGGGAGGTAAGGGCTGATTTAGCACCCTCTCTGGACTTACTAACACCCTCATCGAGTACAATAAGATTCAATCATGCATGTTTTCATTAATTGGTTCTTATTGATTGTTTATAACTATTTTATCCATAATAACACAATTAATATGCACAGATAAATAGTGTGGCACATCGAGGTATCTCAGGATCGTGAGTCCGGTGGCACAGAGCAGAGTCTGTGTCTGAGGGACTACAGCAGGCTGCTCTGATAGGCTGAGAGGGGCGCTGAGGTCTGGCTCAGTGCTCACAGCCTGTGGAGTCACTGTCACTTCTGTGGGGAGCTCTCAGTGCCAGAGAGGTAAGGGGCTTCCTTCACTCACTGCTGAACACACTCACTGAGGGACAGTCCAGCACCCGTACGCTGCTTAACACTCACTGAGCACTAGTCAGTCCCCGACACGGATTAACACTCGCTGAGTGATAGTCTAGTACTGTTTAACATACAGCGACCTGAAAGATAACCCAGTACTTACCACTGCACTGCAACTTCTTAGTTACTTTCTCAGTGCTGCTCTGGCTGAATGTGTACCCTGAAAGAAAAAATGTATGTATTTGTTTTTGTTTATTAATTCATTAATTTATCTACTTACCCATTTATTTATTTGTTTGTTTATTTATATATTCATTCATTAATTTATGCATGCATTCATTAACCTACCTACCCTTTCATTTATTTATTTATTCATTCATTCATTTACCTACCTGCCCTTTTGTTTCTTTTATTTATGTATATGTATAAAATAATTGTGAAGAGTGAAGAGCACGTGGTTGTCTATGTTTGATATGGTATTTGTGTTTCAAATAATGTAATCTTCATGCTCTCTCTGTTGTAATTTTCTTTGCATTAGTAGCTACAGTAATAGCAGTATCATTAATAGAACAGTCTAGAGTACAGATAAGCATTATTATTAACTTGCTAAAACAACTGGCGTACTGAGGGGCTAGAATGGGCTCTTCTGGTCTAATGTGTGAAGGTTGATGGAGCTTCTTGGTAATAAACTGGGAGTTAAATTAGGCTGCATGAGAATATCTGGCATTCACATTAATAATTTATCTGGAACTAAGCTGAAATTAATGTTAAATACAATGGTACTGATGTAACAATTCCTTTATTATGAAAGAAAAGAATGTGATTTGCACATGTTCGGCTGTGTAAAGACGGTGTGAAACTTGCAATGATTTGACTGAACGACATCAACCACAGGTCACCTGCCACCCTAAGGCTCCCGCGTCAGCCCCAGGAAGCAGTGTGTCTGTGTCTGCCCCCCTCCAGTGGCCAGAAGAGGTAAGGACAGGCTCGAAGCCACACAGAGAGGTTCCTCTGCAGCACACGCCCAAGTCAGGGGGTTATTTGTGTAGCAAAGCAGACTACAGAAAACAGGGCAACCTGAGGAACCTGCCAGCCTGGACTTCAGTTTTTAAAACGACCTGCCTTTACTGAGTACTGACAATTAAGTGACTTCATGCTATCAAAGGCAGCGTTGACATACAATTAACACTCTATCTTATCCCTTTCCCATTGCATATATTTTCCACATACATACACTACCATTCAAATGTTTGGGGTCACTTAGGAATGTCCTTGTTTTCCATGAAAACATACATGAAATGAGTTTGAATAGGAAATATACCAAAATTAATAGGAAATACAGCTCTGGAAAAAATTTACATTAATTTCTGAACTTGGAGTGGCCGTATAGTCATTGACAATAATAATGATTTTAAATTGAATTGAAATAAAATTGTGTCCTTCAAACTTTACTTTCATCAAAGAATCCTCCGTTTGCAGCAATTACAGCCAGGCATTCTAGTTGTCAATTTGTTGAGGTAATCTGAAGAGATTACATTACATTATTTGTCATTTTGCAGACACTCTTATCCAGGGCGACTCACATTTGTACCCATTTATACAGCTGGGCATTTTACTGGAGTAATCTAAGTGAAGTACCTTGCTCAAGGGTACAACAGCATTGCCTTTTGGGATTTGAACCCACAACCATCCAGTTATGAGTCCAGAGCCCTAACCACTACTCCACAGTGCTGCCGACGATGTCTCCCCATGCTTCCTGAAACACCTCCCACAAGTTGGATTGGCTTGATGGGCACTTAGATACCATACGGTCAAGCTGCTCCCACAACAGCTCAATAGGGTTGAGATCCGGTGACTGTGCTGGCCACTCCATTATAGACAGAATACCAGCTGACTGCTTCTTTCCTAAATAGTCTGGATCTGTGCTTTGGGTCATTGTCCTGTTGTAGGAGGAAATTGGCTCCAATCAAGCGCCGTCCACAGGGTATGGCATGGTGTTGCAAAATGGAGTGAAAGTCTTCCTTCTTCAAGATCCATTTTACCCTGTACAAATCTCCCACTTTACCACCACCAAAGCACCCTCAGACCATCACATTGCCTCCACCATGCTTGACAGATGGCGTCAAGCACTCCTCCAGCATGTTTTCATTTGGTCTGCGTCTCATGAATGTTCTTCTTTGTGATCTGAACACCTCAGACTTAGATTCGTCTGTCCATAACACTTTTTTCCAATCTTCCTCTGTCCAGTGTCTGTGTTCTTTTGCCCATCTTAATCTTTTGTTTTTATTGGCCAGTCTGAGTTATGGCTTTTTCTTTGCAACTCTGCCTAGAAGGCCAGCATCCCGGAGTCGCCTCTTCACTGTTGACGTTGAGACTGGTGTTTTTCGGGTACTATTTAATGAAGCTGCCAGTTGAGGACCTGTGAGGCTTCTGTTTCTCTAACTAAACACTCTAATGTATTTGTCCTCTTGCTCAGTTGTGCACCGGGGCCTCCCACTCCTCTTTCTATTCTGGTTAGAGACAGTTTGCGCTGTTCTGTGAAGGGAGTAGTGCACAGCGTTGTACGAGATCTTCAGTTTCTTGACAATTTCTCACATGCAATAGCCTTCATTTCTCAGAACTAGACTGACGAGTTTCAGAAGAAAGTTCTTTGTTTCTGGCCATTTTGAGCCTGTAAACAAACCCACAATTGCTGTTGCTCCAGATACTCAACTAGTCTAAAGAAGGCCAGTTTTATTGCTTCTATAATAAACACAACAGTTTTCAGCTGTGCTAACATAATTGCAAAAGGGTTTTCTAATTATCAATTAGCCTTTTAAAATTATAAACTTGATTAGCAAACACAACGTGCCATTTGAACACAGGACAGATGGTTGCTGATAATGGGCCCCTGTACGCCTATGTAGATATTCCATTACAAATCCGTTTCCAGCTACAATAGTCATTTACAACATTAACAATGTCTAAACTTTATTTCTGATCAATTTTATGTTATTTTAATGAACAAAAATTGCTATTATTCCGAAAACAAGGAAAATGACCCCAAACTTTTGAACGATAGTGTATATATCATGTAGAATGTAAGTGCAGGCAAAATCTAAGCCACAACTCCAGGTTCTTGAGTATATAGACCTATACTGTGAAGGGCTACAGCTTTTTAACCAGCAGCTCAAACACATCTCTCTATGATACCGTCACACCAAACTCGACGGTTCAAAGGTTACATTGGAACTTAAAACGATGCCGTCTAATATACCAGATTATAGCATGTCATTATCCAGCCACGCTTGTTTTTGTGGCAGCTGGGGTGTATCAAGAAGCATTTGCAACACCTTTGAAGACAAGAACAGCATGACAGACCCCTGTGCTGTGGGGATTTACTGTCGAGAACGGCTATGTTTAGAAACCAGTCTTCGCCATATCTGTCGCTGCGGTGGTGCTATTAATATGATCTTGTCAGAGAGTTCAGTTATATTTTAGTCTGACAGAGGGTGCTGCTAAGGGAGGCATTAGTTACAATGCTGTATTTTTAAATTGCCTTTGTCTGCCCCGACATTGTCAAGCTGCTTGTCTGTCACTGGAGAAGCGTATGGGAGAAGCCGCAGCCTTGGGCTTAAACCCAAGGCACATACAGACCCAACAAGCTCAAATTACAGAAACCAAGTTCAAGGGACAGACAGACCAGTAATGCACTCATTCTGGGGTTTATAATTATAACTCTTTAAAAGAAAACAACAAAGAAAAACAGCTGAAAATCAGATCAGTGTCTCCAAAACACAGCAGAACCGTTGAGGTAATTGGGCTCTGCAAGAGAGGGGAACAGAGCTGCCGGATTTAACTCGGACCAGAGCCTGGTGCCATGTCTGGACACCCACTTAGGATACTGCAGTGGACTGGTCAGGTTGAAATGACACTGAGGCACCAGATGGGTTTGAAGCTACCTGTGTCCTATAGCTCACCATAACATTGAAAGCAAATAAATTCAGCACCTTGAAGTGTCAGACAGGCCGTATACAAACAAGTGTCACAGATGCCTGACAATAGTGGTATATATATTATCACCGATCTTCTCTCTGCTCTGCATCATCCATGACAAGCTTGGATTTGAACGCACTAAAAGCATGCTGCCCGGTTTGAAAGAGATGAGCTACCGTGTGACCCTCACTATGTTCTCGCACTGCTCCACTGTACAGTCACCCTTAGAGACAGATTAGCACAGCTCCAATTTTATTCCTAGCACACAAACCTGCAGGATTCCTGGTTTAATTTCCTTTCAGACATTGTGTAATACTTTATCAGCTTTACAATTTCTGTTTACTAGCACTACAGTGAAGTTAATTTAAATTTCCCATCTAATTGTGATCTGCAGCGGAACTTCAAGATTTATCATATTTTTTGTTCCTGTAGCCTGTGTTCAGGGGCCGGTTGCATAAACATGGATGTTATACTAACAATAGACACTCAGTTAAAATCTTTACATAAAACAGTATTCAATCCGCAACTCATTCTGGGAATTTGAAGACATTTGAAGCGAAAACAATTAAAACATGGCGGACAACGACATTCCCAGTTCATAGTAACTGAAAATAAATCTGTGCTAGTTATTGGAATATACTACAGAAAAATATATACTTTGGGGGACATTTTCTGAGACTCGCGTGGGATAAATTAACATGAAAGTTAACAGCGTCAACCTGCTTTGTCTGTAAAAGACATGGAGGAATTTACCAATAGCAATATTTAAGAGCAAAGATCCATGTACTGGAGGAGGAGCTACCTCAAAACTATAAATGCACCACAGGGTTGGTAATTCAAATTTTGGGGGAGGAGTCTCGATTATTTGGGGGTATTGCCAGGGAGCGGCGTGTGTGTGAGCCAATGAGAGGCATGGCCAGTCAGCATCGGTGACTGTGTAGGCGTAGTCTCAGGCAAGCAGTTTCAATGGAAAGATAGACTTCAATACTAAGTTAGCCTGAGGGTGAAGAGGCTAACTATTAAGTCTTAGTCATTATTAATTTTCACTCACTAGTCACTTGTATTAGACTAGTTTAACTATGAAATTAAGACTAGTCTAATAGTTTAGACTTGCCTTATATAGTTATATGCAACCAGCCCCAGAACTGACAGGTATATTGACTGCTCATTCCTCAGGGAAGAATTCCTAATCTCTGAGGAATCGGTAGTAATGAGAAGTGAGCCTGCCACAAAAACCTCACTCTAGCTCAAAGCAGGACGCGCAGCACAGGAGCGTTCATTTTCAAATTCATTTTATTCTACAGGATTACAGGAAGGGCAGAGAGAAAGCAGAGGGGAGACTAAAGCACAGCAGACAAGAGGTTTTCAGAAAGGTCCGTCTGAGAGCTTCACTCTTCATTTAGCCCTTTCTGTGAGGGAGAGACAGGTGGGAAAAGAAAAGAAGAGACAGACAAATGAAGATAAAGGGAGATCTGGTGAGTGTGAATGGTTTAATGCACATATTCTTTGTACCAGAATAAGCAGAGTTAATGGCATTCACAATATGTTAAAGCTGCGTCTGGGCTCAGTTAGTGCTTGAGGAGGAGGTGGCACACAGCCTGTGGGTGAAGGCGCTTCATTAACTGAGAACACAATAAAAGCTGTGTGTCCCACAGGAATGTAGGCAGATGCTGTACTTAAGGCACGCTGCAGTCTATCAGACTGAGATGTGTCAGGATTCACAGCCCTGCAGAAGACACTCAAGAGCAGTCACTGACCTTTGAGCCTATGTCACGGCTCTTGGCGCGCAGCTTGTTGACCTGCGACTCGGCGATGTCGGCCCTCTCCTCGGCCTCGTCCAGCTCGTGCTGCAGCTTGCGGAACTTGCCCAGGTTAGTGTTGGCCTGCTCCTCCTGCCACACACAGACAGCACAGAGTCACAGCCTGGCACAGAGCACTGCAGCGACTGACAGTCACTGGAAAACACTGGAGCTTGTGCAGCAGGGCCAGCAATGAATCCAGATACTTACAGCTTCCTCAGCAGACCTCTTGTAGGCCTTCACCTTCAGCTGCAGCTTGTCCACCAGGTCCTGCAGACGGATTATATTCTTACGGTCCTCCTCCGTCTGCACAAACACAGGACACACACAGTCAGACACAGCTCAGCCTCACACGCAGGGCAGCGGCACTGGGAGCCTCACAGGCAGGCCGCCACTCAAGAGGAGGTCATGGGTACCTGGTAGGTGAGCTCCTTGACACGTCTCTCGTATTTGCGGACTCCCTTCACACATTCTGTGCTCTTCTTTTGTTCTGCCTCCAGCTCGTTCTCCAGCTCCCTCACCTGCACAGGTATTGAAGGACAGACAGACTGAGCTCACACTGCTCTCACCTCAATGCTGCTATTTCCATTGTCACACACTTACACACACACACTCACGCGGACTTCCAGCTTCTGTATCTGCTTCTTGCCACCCTTCATGGCGATCTGCTCGGCCTCGTCCAGGCGGTGCTGCAGGTCCTTGATGGTCTGCTCCATGTTCTTCTTCATGCGCTCCAGGTGAGCGCTGGTGTCCTGCTCCTTCTTCAGCTCCTCCGCCATCATGGCAGCGTCAGTGATGGCCTTCTTGGCTTTCTCCTCAGCATTCCTGCACTCCTGCACAGCCTCCTCCACTTCTGTTTGCAGCTGGGCCGTGTCGCTCTCCAGCTTCTTCTTCTGGTTGATCAGGCTGGTGTTCTGTACACAGGGACACAGAGAGAGGCAATGGACAGAGATCTCCACATGAAAGTCACAATGTGTGTAAGAGGCTCCAGTCTGACCGTGGGCCTTCCTGCCGTACCTGCGAGTGGAGCAGCTGCACCCTCTCACTGACATCCAGCAGCTCCTGCTCAGCCAGCTTGCGGGCTCTGTCCGTCTGCTCCACCATGGAGCGCAGCTCCTCCAGCTCTGCCAGCAGCAGGTTGTTGCGTCTTTCCAAAATGGTGATGTTCTCCTTCAGGTCATCATTGGTGCGCAGGGTGTCATCCAGCTGAATCTGAGCATCCTGGAGCAGAAAGGGGAGAGTCAGTCACTTTCACACTATCTTCTAAATGACTTAGTAAACATATAAAAAAAGGCTAAGTTTCCAAACAGCAGTGCATTAGTGTTCTTACCTTCAGACTCGCATGCACGCTCTTCAGCTGTTTCTGGGCCTCTGCCGCCTGCCTGTTGGCCTGGCTGAGCTGGATCTCCATCTCATTCAGATCTCCCTCCATCTTCTTCTTCAGCCTGAGGGCCTCATTCCTGCTGCGGGTCTCTGCCTCCAGAGAGGTCTGCAGGGAGTCCACCACTCTCTGGTAGTTCCTCTTGGCCTGCTCCATCTCCTCGTCCTTCTCAGCCAGCTTGCGCTCCATGTCAGCCTTCACCTGGTTGAACTCCAACTGGGCTCTCAGGATCTTGCCTTCCTCGTGCTCCAGAGAGGCCTGTTGGGAGTAACAGAACCCTTCACTCATTCACTGTGATGCTCTAGTCATCTGCTCCTCAGTAAGAAAAATATATAATATATAATATAGTAAGAATATTGACAGGCCCTCACCTCTGCCTCCTCCAGAGCAGACTGGATCTCACTCTTCTCCTGTTCCATCTGCTTCCTGGCTTTCTCCAGCTCATGGATGGTCTTCCCTCCTTCACCGAGTTGCTCAGACAGGTCAGAGATTTCCTCTGGGTGACAAGAAGGCCAGAGCAGTGTGAATATCACTGTCAGTTCTAACTCACAGAGACACACATGAATGGAGCCATAAGGTGTCACTGCTGACCTTGTAGGTTCTTGTTCTCCCTCTTCAGGGTCTCCAGGTGGTCCAGAGACTCCTCATAAGCGTTCTTCAGCTTGAAGAGTTCAGTGCTCAGGGACCTGGCCTCCTTCTGGGAGCTCTCCAGCTCACACTGCGACTCCTCAAACTTCTGCTTCCACTCGCTCAGGACCTGGTGGGATTAGAGCAGGACATTGGAAACTCATGGCACAGCAGGACCTCAGAGAGCAGAGGGCCTCCCTCAGCAGAAGCAGCTCTGAGCCCCTGTGTCCAACGTTACCTTGTCAAAGTTCCTCTGCTTCTTGTCCAGAGCGGCAGCGGCTGCGTTGGACCTCTCCAGGTCAATCATGAGATCTTCGATCTCGGTCTGCAGCCTGTGTTTGGTCTTCTCCAGGGAGGAGCATTTAGCATTCACAGCCTCCACAGCCTCCTCTGCATCCTGCAGCCTCTGAGCCAGCTTCTTCCTGGGAGGAAGAGGGGGAGAGACAGGCTTCAGCACTGCTGGTGGGCAGGGTGCTACTGCAGGAGTAGCCTAATACCACAAACACGTCTCAACTTACCAGGCTCACAGCCGCACAGTCTGCAAACAGACAAACTTTTTGTTCGTCTTATATTTAGATTCAAACATAACGCAAACAAAAAGCTTATCTGTCAGAAGAAGAAAAGCCCTATAAAGCAGAGCTACACCATGCTCACAGTTCCTGCCATTGCCCATCACACCACCCAACAGAAAGGAGCAGTGAGGCTCACAGAAAGAACAACACACAGACTGGCAGTCCTTACTTTGCCTCCTCCAGCTCCTCTGTCCTCTGGATGGCGTCGGTCTCATATTTGGTTCTCCACTGAGCCACCTCAGAGTTGGCCTTGGAGAGGCTGCGCTGCAGCTCAGCCTTGGCCTCCTGCTCCTCCTCATACTGCTCCCTCAGCAGGTCGGCGTCGTGGCGAGCTGACTGCACTGCGTGGGCCAGCGCGTTCTTCGCCTGGGAGACACAGGGAGCACAGCGGAGCTCAGAGTCTGGACACACAGGGCTGTGCAGCGGAAAGTAATTCTGTCTGTGTATCTCTTAATTATGTTTTTCATAGATGAGGTCCAAATTAGCTCATTGTAATGAGACATGTGGCTCTCTTTGAGGGTCAAAATTATCGTATTCTTTGATTCCTGTTCTCATGTCAGTCCATTATAAGACTGATTTACATGACAGATCACCGTATTCAGTTTCAGATCTTATAAATCGCCATCCCAAACTTCAACAACTGTCTAACCATCAGGCCACAGACATTTATACTCTACTGAAACCACAGTCCTTCACAGATTACCTTCACTTCCTCCTCCAGTTGCCTTTTGAGGTCCTCCACCTGCTGGGTGTAAGACAGCTTGCCTCTGGTCAGCTGGGAGATAAGAGACTCCTTCTCCTCCAGCTGCCTGGAAAGCTCACCTGAAAGATCACAGTGTGGTTAGTGATCTGAGGCTCTAGTCAGTAATGACTGGCATTGTGCCACAGAGGAGCTCAGCTCAATTTTGGCAAATCGTATTGGAAAGCCTACCGTTCTCAGTCTGCAGTTTAGCTTTCTGTGTGCTGAAGTCATTGATGGTACGCTGGCCCTCATCAGACTTGGTCCTGTATTCATTCATCTGATCCTCCAGAGTCCTGCACATCTTTTCCAGGTTGGTCTTTAACAGTGATGTAATTGACAAAATATATATAATCAACTCATGATCAACCCATCAAATTAATACTTTTTAAAAGCACACAGCTCTGGACTATGAACATGGTATGCAATCTGCCTCTATTCCATACCTTGGCCTTAACGATCTGCTCCATGTTGGAGACCACATCGTCCAGCTCCAGCTTGAACTCACTCTTCTCCTTCTCCAGCTTCTGCTTCACCCTCTGCAGATTGTCGATCTGCTCCCCCAGTTCAGCTACGCTGTCAGCCTGTTTCTTCCTGAGAGTGGAGGCTGTGGCCTCATGCTGCAGTGTGGCCTCCTCCAGGTCTCTGCGCAGCTTCTGCAACTCCGCCTCCCTCTTCTTGTTCATCTCGATCTGGGCAGAGGTGGCCCCGCCCGCCTCCTCCAGCCTCTCGCTGATCTCCTCCAGCTCCCGGGCCAAGTCTGCCCGCTGCTTCTCCACCTTGGCACGGGCAGCTCTCTCAGCCTCCAGCTCCTCCTCCAGCTCCTCAATGCGGGCCTATCAAAGAGAAACACTTCAGCACATTGACACAAAAACAGCCACAGCTTTACACTCTGTACTGGACTTCAAACTGAGAGAAAATGGCACCTGAAGTTCCTTCAGCTTCTTCTGGAGCTGTGCAGAAAGAGCCTGTTCATCCTCTATCTTACTGTTCAGGTGGCTCATCTCAAAGTCCTTCCTGTGGAAGAAAAGAAGCTTGATTCAGATCCCATCAACCCTGTGCAACACTGTCCTGTTTCGCAGAAGCTGTCTGTCTTCACTCACTTCTTCAGCCTCTCCTCCAGTTGCTGCTTGTCATTCTCCAGGTCCATTAGGCTCTCCAGGGTCAACTTCAAGTCTCCCTCCAGCTTCCTCTTAATTCTCTCAAGATCCATCCGCACCTTCTTCTCCTGTTCCAGGGATCCTTCAAGCTGCACAAGAAAATAACAAAGTTTTCAGGTGACTTTGCACTTGCCGGTTTACATTTAGAAGCAGCCCTGCTCCACTGGGTTCTGCCCTGCTGGAGTTACTCCAGTGAACCTGGGAGGGACTCACATCATCAACCTGCTGCTCCAGTTTGGCCTTGGCCTTGGTCAGCGTGTTCACTTTGTCCTCCTCACTCTGCAGGTCATCCAGGGTTTGCTGGTGCGCCTCCTGCAGAGCCTTCTTCTCCTTGGTCAGCTTGGCAATTATCTCATCCAGAGCTGCCATTTCCTCAGTGAGGTTCTTCACCTGTTAACACAAAGCAGAGACTCAGTCGCCTGGGAGGCAGAAGCTTGGCATGCACGCAGGCATGCAGACAGGAGGACACTGACCTTGTTCTCAGTGGCATGCTTTTCCTTCTCCACTTTGGCCAGGGTGAGCTCCAGATCATCAATGTCCTTCTTCAGCTCGGAGCACTCATCCTCCAGCTTCCTCTTCTTGGCAGTTAGCTCTGCATTCATCTCCTCCTCATCCTCCAGCCTCTCTGTCAGCTCTTTGGCTTTGGCCTCCATCTGGATTTTGTTCTTGATAAGCTGTTCACAACGTTCCTCTGCATCACTGAGGTTATCTTGCTCCTGTCAGGAATATTTCAAATGTACATGAGTGTGATGACTCTAGCAATTAAACATTATAGATAGAATAATACAGTGCTTTTGATAAAATGCAACAGATCTGTACTGCGAGCTTACAGATTGCACTTGCAGCTGCAGGTCATTCTTCTCTTGGAGAAGAGAGACCATCTTCTCTTCCAGCTCCTTCCTGCGGGCCTCAGATTTGGCATATGCCTCCTTGAGCTTCAGGAACTCCTCCTTCATGTTGGCCATCTCTTTCTCAGTCTCTGCTGACTTCAGCAGAGGCTTGATCTTGAAGTACAGCTTCATCCAGGGCCAGTTCTTCACACACATAAAGGCACGCACATTCCACTGGATCACAAGCAGGGAGTCTCTGTGGGCAAGAAAACAAAAGTGATCAGTATTTGAGCCTTCTTGATCTATTAAGAATTTAAGAATTTCAACTAAAGTCATCCTGACCTGCGCTCAACAATCTTCTGGTACTCAATTCTGGAGAGAAGACCGCGAGACCTGGCCTGGATTGCAGTGATGATGAGGGACAAGCGATCATCCCTCATCTCTTCCAGGGTCCCCAGGAGACCAGCCTTGAAGAACACCTAAGGGTACAGAGAGTTACACTCCAGGTGGGTTCTCACTCACTGTCAACCAGTGGATATTCAACTTCACCAGGTATCAGACATTACCTTGGTGTGTCCAAATCTATACTGCTGGTGGTCAATGTCCAGGGACCCCAGCAGCTTCTCTGCTCCCTTCTTGCTGTCTATGAACTGTCCCTCTGGGATGGCAGCTGGGTTCAGGATGCGGTATCTGTGAAAGGACACAGTGTCATGTGGGGTCTCTGGGGATAATCTGACAAGAGGAAATCGGAGACCCTATGAGCTGTACCTCTGTTTGAAGTCTCCATACAAGATCCTATTGGGGAAGCCCTTTCTGCAGATCCTGATGCCTTCCAGCACACCGTTACAGCGCAGTTGGTGCATCACCAGTGGATTCTCCATGGCTCCGGGGGTCTTGGTCTCATTCGGGATGATGCAGCGCACAAAGTGAGGGTGGGTGGACCTCAGGTTGGTCATCAGCTTGTTCAGGTTCTCCTGCGGACAAGAACAAACTTGATGATGAAACGCAAACACTTTTCATGATTGTGTTATTATTTTATGTATCTGCTAACACTACTAAAGTGTGGAGAATATCTGACTAAAAAAGTATTGTCCAGTTTTCTACAGTTAGGAGTCCCTATTGTCAGAACCCGACACATATAGTATATCCTGTTTATCTGCACATGGTGCCTGAAGGCTGTTATCCAGTGCCCACACTCACTCTGTGGAGAGCAGACACAGTCTGGAACGAGGAACCCTTTTTCTTGCTTCCACCCTTTTTCGCTCCAGTATCAGCTGCAGGTCAGAAAAATGAGAACCAGTGACCGCCAAACCAGTCATTAAAATGATACTCATTCAGTAATATGCTGACATAGTGAGACACAGGGATCAATGTGTGCCAAAGCAAAATGACAGTAAAGTTACCTTCGGCTCCAGCATAGTTAGCAAACAGTATGCTGAGCAGCTTGAGAGCAGACTTCTGGTACAGCCCCACCACCGTCTCATTTAAGGGGTCCTTGTTCTTCACCAGCCACCCATTGATGTTGTAGTCCACAGTGCCAGCATAGTGTACCAGGGCAAAATGGGCCTCTGGCTTCCCCTTCACAATCCTGGGCTTCTGGAAGTTTGCAGATTTGCCTAGATGGTTGTCGTACAGCTTTTCTTTGAAGGTGGTGTCGCTGGCTTTGGGGAACATGCACTCCTCTTCAAGGATGGACATGATACCCATGGGCTGCAGGGGAAGGAAGGATGGCAGTTGACAATGATGTGATGGTAACACTGCTCATGTTGACATGTGGATATGACACCAACACAAACTAACATATGCCACCTGCCTGAGAAGGATCAGCTCGACAGAGGTCTTGCAATGCAAACTATATTTTTGGTTCAAGGTATTCATCTCTACCAGTTTCTGCAACACTCTGCTGGTTACAAAACCACACTTATAATTTCTCATCTTAGAAAGTAAATTGCATTTAAGCCCCACTCCCCTGTCTCTCACCCACCTTCTCAATGAGGTCAATGCAGGCCTGCAGGTCCATGCCGAAGTCAATGAACTCCCACTCAATGCCCTCCTTCTTGTACTCCTCCTGCTCCAGCACGAACATGTGGTGGTTGAAGAACTGCTGCAGCTTCTCATTGGTGAAGTTGATGCACAGCTGCTCGAAGGTGTTGAACTGTAATTTTAAGACAGGTTTGTCTAAATCAGTGTGAGGCTGAAATCATTGAGAAATCTTAACATTAAAATCAACTTCCGTAGTGTAGAGGTTACTTGAAAAAAACTGTGGGAACTGATTCACTGTCTGAAGAATTACACAGATGTCTAAAAGAAACCTTGACCCTCAGCAAGATA
Source organism: Amia ocellicauda (assembly GCF_036373705.1). Classification (NCBI taxonomy): domain Eukaryota; kingdom Metazoa; phylum Chordata; class Actinopteri; order Amiiformes; family Amiidae; genus Amia; species Amia ocellicauda. Next base: position 8,918,498 of record NC_089863.1, read on the forward strand.
TGGACTTTGTGTTATCTGTAAGCTTTAAGAACTTCCAGTTTTCCCTAGACTCACATCAAAGATCTCAAAGCCAGCAATGTCCAGCACACCGATGAAGTACTGGCGAGGCTGCTTGGTCTCCAGAGACTGGTTGATTCTCACCACCATCCAGAGGAACATCTTCTCATACACTGACTTGGACAGAGCACCAACAGAGTAGTACACCTGCGGGGAAAAAGAGGAACCAGTGAAGTATCGATTCTCCCAAGAAACACATGGAAAAGGACTTATGTGACAGAAGATACCATGAAGGCAATGAGAAGATCATTGAATCTGAAGAGAATCCAGGTCTGCCACTGTTACCTGCTGGACATTCTGCCCCTTGGTGACCCACTCGTTCCCCACTTTGACCCTGGGGTGAAGCAGACCTTTGATGAGGTCAGCAGAGTTGAGGCCCATGAGGTAGGCAGCCTTGTCAGCATCTGTGACAGACAGAACAGACAATGTCAGTGTCTTGTTTCTTCATGAGATTTCACATGAGCTAGCAGGACAGCAGCAGGTAAGACCTTGGATTATTTCAAAGCACTTTCTATTGGTCTGTTTCCAACTTAAAGAGGACACTCACTCTCAGTGCCGTCAGCCTCCGCCTGCTCCTCTCGCTGCTTCTGCTTGAACTTCATGTTGCCAAAGTGCATGATGGCACCGGTCAGCTTGTAAATACTGTTCTTCTCCTCCTGAGTGAAGCCCAGCACATCAAAGGCGCTCTGTGGGGATGGGGGGAAGAGAGAGAGAGAGAGAAAGGCAGGAGGTATGAAACAGTGTAGCTTTCTAGTCTTGTAAGAGCTGTACAGCACACTTATCAAAGGGGGCGAGAGAGTTGTAGCTCCTCTGCTGTTTCTAAGGCTAGAGGAGCTAAGATGCAGAAAGTCTTTCCACTCACATCTGTGGCCATCAGCTCATCAGGATCATCGATAGAGGCTACAGTGGTCTCTCCTTGGGAGATGAAGGCATAGTCATACGGGTTGTTGGTGATGAGCAGCATGTCTGAAGAAGAGCAAACAGAGAGCTGTCACACTGGGAGCCTCATTCTCTGCCTGCTGCCATGACTCTGCAGCTCAAGCTGCACTGAACGCACTGCAGTACTGACCCAGCAGCTCTGGCTTCTTGTTGGACAGGATCTGGTAGAAGATGTGATAGTCTCTCTCAGCCTTCAGCTGGAAGGTCACACGGGACTTCTCCAGAAGGTCTGAGACACAGCAGAGCACAGCAGACAGTGTCAGATAAACAGTCACACAAACACAATACAGAATTTGGCAAAGACAACAGCTTATTTACGGACTATTCCTTACAGGTCTCAATGTCAGCAGAAGCCAGCTTTCCACTGGCCGCAAAGTGAATTCGGATGAACTTGCCCTGAAGAGAGAAAGAAGTAAAATCATCAGCAGCAGCAGCAGCAGTGGCAGACTGCACTGCCAGCCAGACACTGCTTCCACAATCTAAGGTGCAGGTGCAGTAGGATGACACTATAGACTGAATCCAACACCTAATTCTCATGACAAGACATGGTGTGCACTGAGCCGTGGAGGGTACTCACGAATCGCGAGGAGTTGTCATTCCTCATAGTCTTGGCGTTACCAAAGGCCTCCAGGGCCGGGTTGGCCTGGATGATTTGATCCTCCAGGGTGCCCTGAGATTGAACACAGACACAGTGTCAGCGGATCTTTGCACTGACTCCCCAAACCCTCTCTCACTGTCACAGGTCACTGACCCACCTTGTTGGAGGCAGCTTGGTCCTTCTTCCCACCGACTGCAGCGATGCTGGCAAAGTACTGGATGACTCTCTTGGTGTTCACAGTCTTCCCAGCACCAGATTCTCCGCTGGGGACAGAGACACAAACACGTTGATGGCTGCTTTCAGTCGCTAAGCATTTCAGTAAGTATTTTTTAAATACTGTAGTAAAATTTCTTCTAACCGAGAATCTGCCACACAGCAGTCTAATCATCAAAGGGTGTTAGGGTACCACTGTAACACCACAATTATGTGTTTGCAGCCTTCAGAAAGAGCTCTGCTATAGACTACATGCACCACAGATGTAGGAATATGTTTAGAACTGCTGTAAAACCTGAAGGATAGGGCAGAGAACTATGCTAACATGTGCAATACAGAATATATGAATAGGCAGTCTGTGTTGTGTGACTTTTAAGCTAAATACAGATAGTAACATGATATTTAATAATCTGGGGATTTCAGAAAAAAAAACACATTTTATCCACTGGTGTCAAAGGGGTGTAACTAAAATAAACTGTTTACTTTGCAATTTGACACTCCCGTTTCTTATGCTTTTTGCAATTAATATTCTGTCCTTGGCCTGGAAACGTAGAGATACAGACCTGTCAAACTGCATGTACTAAATAAAAACGAATATGTCATTAAATAGGAGAGACTCACGTGATGAGGATGGACTGGTTCTCCCTGTCTAAAGAGGGAAAGCAGAATTATTGAAGGCACCATTACCAGTGAATTTAAAATCCAAATGAATCATTTGAATTGGCTGTCTGTCCCAGATGTTTACCTGTCAGCATGTTCTGATAGGCGTTGTCAGAGATGGAGAAGATGTGAGGAGGAGCTTCACTCCTCTTCTTGCCCCTGTAGGCATTGACCACCTCTGCGTTGTACACCGGCAGCCACTTGTAGGGGTTGATAGTGACGCAGAACAGTCCTGAGTAGGTCTGGAAGAGCAGCAGCACACACTGGGTTAAACAGTTGTGTGATGCTGGGCAACCAGACTCAGACTTCACGAAAACACAATTGTGACACCTGGAGCTAATCAGAATATTAAACTAGGGCTGCAACAATGAATCGATCAAATCGATAACATTATTAAATATCATTGGCAATGAATTTAATTGTCGATTAGTTGGATCTATCTGGGGGACAGCTACAAAAAATAAAAATAAAAGTAGTAATCGACAGATTAATCAATTATCAAAATAGTAAATTGTTGCAGCCCTAGATAGAACATAAAAGTTTAAAGGAACTGGAGCTCAACAGCATGTGTTTGTTCTTAACATTTTATAACTGGTGTCACAGAGAACAAGTATACCAAGGCTTTGTGCTAAATACACAAATCACCACAATGGAGACACTTCTGGAGGGTGTGTCAGACTCACGTAGATCATCCAGGCTGCGTAACGCTCTTTGAGGTTAAACAGCACAGCGGGCTCGTGCAGGAAGGTGAACATCGCCATGTCCTCGATCTTGTCGAACTTGGGCGGGTTCTGAGGGTGGACATCGCAATCCTTCACAGTGACAGTCTGGAATACAACACACACAGAGTCATGGGTCACAGCTCAGAAATGTATTTAAACTGTGTACCACACAGCACACAGGCTATACTAAGTCAACGCATCCCATCTGCAGAGTTTTCAGGGATTGCATAATGAGTATGGAATAGTTAACCATTGTCGCCATGATTACAGTCCTTGCTCATCTACTCCTGGACAGAGAGTCCCCATGGCTCATGCCTCATGCCAAGTCACAGGTGCCAGTCTCACCTTCCCTCTCTCGTTGTTGACGGTGACTTTGTCCCCATCGCGACTGGTGATGGTTGCCTTCACAAACTCCTCCACAGTGTCGGGCACGAAGCACTCCTTCTTCATGTCGAAGATGCGCGTCTGAGCCTCCAGGCGCTCCTTGTCAGACTTGCGCAGGAAGGAAGCTGCGGCCCCAAACTCCGCCATGTGAGCATCTCCCATTATTTAATCTGTCAGACAAGAGACAGTGAATGCCTTCTCATCTCAACCGATTCAGTTTAAAATTCCTTAAAATAACTTAAAATACTAAAAAGCTTAAGATAGCTTGCAGGCAGCTGGCAAGGTTGCATGACACTATATTAGACTGGTCTTAATTTGACAGTTAGATTAGTCTAAGCAAGTTAGTCAGTTGCATAAAAATAAGACTGACTAAGACTAAGTCAACCGAGCCTCCCACTAGCTCACACACTCCACTATCCCGCCCATAGGCAAATCACCCAAAACATTGGGACTCCTCCACGAAGATTTCAATAACAATCCTGTGGTCCGTTTAAGTTTTGAGGATGGTCCTCCTCCGGTATGCGGATATTTATTCTGGAATACTTGTTTTAGCAGATTCTTCCATCGTCTTTTACAGATTGCACACAAAGTAGGTTGATACTGCTGACTTTTTTCAAGTTTTTTGTTCTGCATTATATTCCAATAACTATCACTGATTTTCAGTTACTGTGAACTGAGATCTTTGCTGTTTTTGTTTCCCCTTCAAGAATAAGTTGCATGTCTGTGGAAAGACTGTTTTATGCAACAGTTTTAACTGAGTGTCTACCGTATGACTTCTAATTATGCTAAGACAAAGACTTTTTCTGCAACTAGCCCCAGAAAATAACTTAAGCACGAATTTGCCTTAGAACCTGACTTTTACAACAAAGCTGATTAGAAAAGCAATCAAACTAAATAAAACATGGTAATATCAGTGTACAGACCTCATTCATCACATTTTAACACTCGCAAATTTTACCAGTGGCATTTTGTTGTCTATCCAACAGAACCAATACAAATCACATTTCAAGCTCTTCAGGTTTCTGCAGGCTTTTTCAAAGAGTATATTTTGTATATTATTTAGTGTCATTGTGTTATTCTCAAAACGGAAAGAAACAGTTAAATGCAATTTGCCAAAGAAACAAGGCAACTCCATAGTAAGTGGGTAACTGTAGGAACTAACACCATGTGTACATTCATATAGAAATGTGTGGTTAGTCACAGGGTTCACATTGGGGATAGGATAAGGGTAAGAATACTCCTATAATGAGCCCTGGAGCATTGGTATCAAGTTATATAAAATAGAAGTTAAAGGAAAATAGCTGCATTATAAAGCCAGCACAGTTAAAATACAATAACCACTCTTACCTGGTGTTGTGTAGTACTATAGAGAAATCAGCACAGAGTGTCTTGGCCCTGTAGAGACACACAGACAGACAGACAGACAGAAGGTGAGTCTCAGAGCTCCTTGCCTTCTCCCCGTTTCAGGCTCTTGCTCAGTGACTCTGTCCTTCCCGAGCCTCACCAGCAGATGGCAGCACAGGAGGGACTGACTCCCTGAGCCGCAGCTCCCCTCACTAACGGCTGGATATCACAGCACAGAAGTGTGAGACAGACCAGGAGCTCCAGCTCTGTCCTCTCACACAACGACTCATTTCACAGCTGCAGCCGATGTCCAACGACACTATGTCAATATTCGTAATGTCTCATCCTCATGACTAGTCTGACTGCCACAGCAGTGAGAGACACTGGCTAATGGTGGGGCTGTGTCTTCCCAGTGTGAGTCCCAATGAGTCTCCCTCCCTCCCCTCAGACAGCAGACAGCCCAGCACTTACCTTCAGATGTTACAGTAACCTCCCTTGGTCTGGACCCTGCCTCTCTTTATAAAGGGAACCACTGTCCCATATTTGGAGGTGGCATCTCAGGAGGCAGGAATGTCATTGTGTGTGTACTTGGCGGGGGTGGGGGGGCAGTGTGTGTGTGTCTGTGTGTTGTTGTTCTCTATGGGAGAGAGGTGGGCAGAGGCAGGACAATAGAGAAACCCGAAAGGAGGGAGTGTTATCGGTGCCAGAGTTCTCTGTAGCCCTTATTAGGTGTTACTCGCAGTCAGGGGCTTCAGATAGATATTAGCTCAGGGACGCTACTTGGCATTAAAAAGATACACAGAAACTGACTACACTGAGAGAGGTACCCTCCATGATGTGACAACCCCAATACCTTCACATCCAATCACACACTCACTCACATACTCTCACAAACACACTCACACTCACACTAACACTCTGACAGTCTCACTCAAACGTTCACACTCACAAACACACACTCACACTCACGCAAACACACACTCACACTCCCACTCTCACTCACACTCAAGCACACACTCGCACACTCATATACACCATTTCACATACAGGAATATCTGTCTGGTAATCTATAACCTATGAATACTGACAAGAATGAGAAATACAGCATGTTCTACCATATCAATAATGTGGCATGTGTGCTCATGTGTTCCCGATTAGTGTATCTGACAGCATGTAAGTTCTCAGCCATGAATTACGTTTTTATTACTCAGGATCAATTATATTTTATTAATTATTCAGCGACTCGCTTAATACAACGCAGCTCACTCAGGCTATTAGACCCCAGGATTAGCGAGGCATCGAGTGCCAAACAACCCAGGCTGAGGACTATCACAGGTTACAGACCTTAGACCCACTGCAAGACAAAGCCCTGACAGAGGGCTGCAGCTGTCTCTTTCTGTGGACCCAGGCGAGGCCAAGGTCAGTGCTGGCCTGCTCTCTATTATCAGCTAGTGACAACTTTACCTCCCGTTCCCTCTCTTTGACATGGAATTGTTTTCTTCCCATTATCCTTGTGGACAAAGATAACTGTGTGAAATTCCTCTCCCTGATTGAGGAGGACAGATTGTGAGGCACACTGAGGTCTAGACTTCAGCCACCGTGCTTGATTAGGACCAGCTACCGCAGGTGACCTGAATCCAAAGGTCTCTCTGCACATAAATACAGACTGACAGACAAGATAGATGCAATCAGATATACTTTCTTTTAAGTGGGGAACAAAGCACTCATGTTATAAGGTCAGCGATTAGTAACTGATGGTGACACAATGATATCCTTTACATACTGCTGCCGTCGCACCATAAGAGCCATCTAACACGCTTATTAACCCTTGCTCTGAGATAATGGATTCATTTGCACCTCAGCCTGATAAAAATGTAAATACCTTAATAACTATTGAGGTCTCACGGTTTAGGTTACATGTATTGTGATACGATGCAAGGACTGGTCTAAAGAGGAAATCAGATGCTGTCACTCCACTTCATTTTATAGGTCACCTTTAATCACTAATAAATACTGGGAACACATGCATGTTATTAATCAATTGAGCAACTCACCAAGGGATTTCTTGACTGATTTCTTGAGACTGAAGGTATTCCGATAATTGGATTCTAAATGACTGAAGTGACCACACCACCGGTTTCAATGTTTCGAATTAAATACTTTCAGGTGTTTATAAATTGGTAATGGAAGGGTGAACTCCAAAACTTGCTAGATAGGGGCTCTCCAGGGCCAGGGTTGGAGACCACTGCTCTGAAAGTAGAGGTTAATTGCACACCCCTCTCCACCATTGCTTTACAGACAATTACATTTCTAGTCAGCTGATGAATGTATTTTTTTTAATTCTAGCTATCAATATAAAACCATTTAAGACATTGTAAAGTTTTTAATGAAGAGTCAGGTGTTAAAGTACATTGAGGACATGGAGAAAAAAAAAGCCCCTCTGGTTATCTCGTGATCACCACATAAATTACCCCCCAACTCATGATCACAGGTTAACGTTATCTCTCGCTATCAGAGAAAACGGAAGTGTTGTCATTTTCATGAGACAATGCTGAGCCTGGGGCAGTGCTGTGTCGACACATTTGTTGACCTGTCTTGACCACTATTTTGAAGTGTAGTCCTTCAGTTATTGAAAGGAATAACACAATTTCTGTCTGCATTAGCCTTGTTGAAAATAAAACCCAATGTGTTACACAGCGCTGCCCCAGTCTCAGCACTGCCTCATGAAAATGACAACACTTCCGTTTTCTCTGATAGCGAGAGATAACGTTATCTCATGATCACGACATAACGGCTCGTTAAAAGGTTAATTTATGTTTATGTGATCACGAGGTAACCAGAGGGGCTTTTGTTTCTTTTCTTCATGTCCTCAATGAGCCACCGTACTAAAGAATGATGTATTCTAAGCTGCCATTTAAGCTCCTACATCTAAGCCAGTACTGTCCTTACAGACTGATGTCTTTATTTTAAACAACAAGAAAAGGTTGGGTAATTTTTCTGCATCAGTGCAGGAGTTCAGTTCTTATCTTCAGTATAGCGATTAGTCAAGACACATCTTTTTAGACTTTACCTGTAATTTAGTATGGCTCAGCTCTCCTGTACAAATTACACTTTATATAATGTTTTATAATGTTTTAATACTATTTGCTTTTACACTGCTAGTATTCGTGCTGAAAAAAATATTTTTCCCATAAGCTCCCTTCCCCTTAGCTCTTAAATATGACTTCATACCTTGTCTGCACTTATTAGCTATTACTATCTAGGATTTAGGACTTTTATTTTGTATTAACTGTATATTTTTCCTATACACTTAATTTTGAACTTGTAATATAATTTGTGTATGTATTATTGCACTTTAATAATGCTAAATTATTATTTTTAAATACATTATTAAATAAATAAATAAATAATAACAATAATAATAATAATAATAATAGCAAGTAACATCTGAATAACAATAAAATCCAGTGGTTGACTGACACACAGACGCAAACCTGCTTCAGCCGCAGGAAAGTGCAATAGGCAGGAGCGCTGCATGGAGAGGCACTGCAAAAGTCACCTGATAAAACCCTCTCTGCATGTCCGTGCTGAGTGTCCAAATTGCTGTCACTTTCACAGCATCCCCCACACTTCGTCACAAGCTGCAGAGGCATAGTGGCAGATATTCTAGAAGGCTCCAAAATATTTACCCCACCCTAAAGAGCATGTTAAGGACAGTGTGAAGTACCCAAGGTAGTGTGTCACTTAATCGACACATAAGTGGAATGTTGTCTCTGACAAAAAATAGTTCTTGTTCTGCAATATTCATAGATGTCTGATGTCATTTTTGCTATTCAACCTGTAATAATGTACTGGAGCAAACATACTCCATGTATAATCATCCTGCTGCAGACACCAATTTAATGAGTTTATCTTAATTGCAGTTTTACAGTTCTGCCATGTGACTGTGAGCAATCAATATCCCACAATATATTAGAATTTCCTTGTTTTTTTTACAGTGTCTCTAAGAACAAAACTGTAAACCCGAGGAGCAATTACTTATTGAAACAACAGTGCGCTGGAGAATTCACAGCATCAAAGAGGCTTTTAACCCTTTGTCCCACACGGCCCAGCCTGGCCCCCTGTCAGCGAGCTCCTTAATTAGCCCAGCGCTGCCGGTGGCACTTCAACAATACATTCCAGCTCCTCGCCGAGTGACTAAAGAGCCCCACTCCCAGCTGTCCCGGCTCCTCTCGCAGTCAGCACTGCACCGGACACCGTGTCCGCATGACAGCGCCTCGCAGGGAACCTGACAGGCAGGGCTTGGCCCAGTTCGACTGTCCTCATCCGTAACCCAACTCACTGCTGTCTGTTAACACCGGCCTATTATTAGAGTGTTTGTATCCTTCCTGAGGGAAGGAACACATGGGGGCTACCTCACCTCACCTCAGCTCCTAGCTGCTCTGACAGGAGATGAGAGCTAGCGAGGCTGGAGCTGACCAGTGAGACCTCGATGGTGTTGGTTTGAGCACATCTTTAGAAATGCTAGAAACTGCATTGATTTTGTATTGCCTTAGCATCTAAGATAGGACTATCATGCTGAAATATGAATATTATCCAGATAACTTAAACAACAAGTATTGCTGTCTGTTATTTCCCATTTCTGACTGAAGTATGGGAGCCGGGCCCTTAATAACACCTAAAGTACAGACTGTGCATAAAGTCTTTGCAATTCCAATGTAACTGTTATGTTGCTAAATACTGCCTTTGTTGCTGGAGTGTGTGTGACTGCATGGCCCAGCTAAGCCTGTGCATCCTGTATTGCGCAGTGGGGGCTCAGTGCCGGCTGCCCTGTGGTAATGGACACCTGTGCTGTGTGGCAACCTGACACATTTGATAGTGTACGAGGACGAGATCCTGTGTAATCTGCAAAACACTCGGCTTCAAAGCATCCAGCATCTCTCTCTCTCCCTCCCTCTCTCTATCTCTCTCTCCCCTCGCTGTGATTTCTGCTGGCACACAGCCGCAGCTTCCCGCAACGAGAGGCCCTGAAGGTGACCTGATCTGAGGGGCAGCTCTCAGCTCTGTGCCATTGCTGCGGCGGCAGAGATGGGAGGTAAGGGCTGACTGAGCACCCTCTCTGGACTTACTAACACCCTACTGAAGTACTGCGAGAACACCATGTTTTATAATAATTCATGATTGTCTGCTCTGTTTCCAGAGCAAGATGTAAGGGCTCTGGGTAATGATGATACTTCATTAATACTATTGTGCTTGGGTTGTCTCACAGTGATTGCTTCTGTGTGTTCTGTTAATGTCTACAGTGCTTTCTCACGGACTGACCACCTGTATCAGGTGAGGACCGTGTGCTGGCTCTGCTCTGAACAGTTACAATGGTTATCCTTCACTGCAGTCAGGGAGGTGGCTGTGTCCTGCTTCTGCTCTTACAAACACAGTTCTCATGACTGATAATGATGACAGTTATGAGAAGCAGATGTGCCTTTCCAATAACCACAAGCAGTCCTGTGATATACAGCAATTTACAAATCTTACTAAACTACCCTCTCTTACCAAAGAGCAAGCCTGTGACCATGCTGTTTCTCCCTTTTTCAGCCACAGTTCACGACTGACAAGCGAAGCCAGGAAGTGCTTTAAAGAGGTCGCCCCTAACTGCCAGTTCTATGGAAACAGGTGAGTCTAGTGCGCGCGGCTTGTTATTGACCGGTGATGCTTTCACAGAAACACTGCAGTGGCCAACATCCCAGGGCCATCACTGACAATTAACAGGGGATCCATTACACACACTCCCTTCTTCCTAAATTGCAGTTCACAGTATTAAAGACAGACAGGACAAGTCCTCGTTACAGACTTCCTGTCGGACAATAAAACCATCGTCCTGTAAAATTAGGACATTAGGAGAACAGCCAATAGCGTAAGACACAGACCGCAGATTCATTAAAGTGAAGATTCCCTGTATTTCCTGTCTGTTGCCTTTACTTTGAAATACTGCACCATTTGTAATGCACTTTAGATCGTAATATGAGCAATTTAACAATACGGTTGCTGTTTTTGTAACTTGTGATATACTGTTGTTACAAACAGAAATTGCTAGATGCAAGTCTCTTCATTATGATTTAATGTGTTAAAAGTATCTATTAACTGTGTTATTTTTATGAAGATATCTCATGTTTAGATATAGCCAATGGATTTGAGACACAATGTTGTAAAACGTTGTGACACAATGTAAAAGAACTGTGGGTATCGTAAGGTATCATTTTACTGGCCAGAAGATAAATGGTAAATTTGCAGTGCTGTTTTTATGAAGATTTAAGAGTCAAAAGCTTTAAAATGTGAGTTTGAGTAAGTTCTATGGTGTAAAACTGGTCACACTTTATAATAAGGTGCTGTAATTCCTCATAAATTAATATATGAATACCATAGGATCAACACATGAATATGTCATGGACTTAATCTGAGTTCTTATGAATAACAGGGTTAGGATTACGTTTTAGGGTTATTGTAGGGGTTAGGGTTCATGTGCTCAACATCAGAACTCAGATGATGATCATGAGGTATTAATGTTTAAATCCTATGGTATTCATATATTAATTCCTGAGGAATTACAGCACCTTATCATAAATTGTTACCATTAAACTTAAAGAGACTAACTATATTGACTGTTTTGGCAGTTTCATTGTTGTTTAAGTAAACTGCAGCACAAAGCTTTCAACAGCTTTCAATTGTGATTGAATAAGTTTTATACCTGTGGTTAATTAATGGCCCAAGATAGTAAACCAGCACAGTCTGTAAGAATTACAGACATTCACATTGCCATTCATACTAGTGGAGAAAAGTAATCTAATTAAATATTGACAAAATAACAGCAAAACTACGGATATTATTTATTTTTAGACCTAACTTTGGTATATTTAATGTTTTATTTAAAAATTAAAAAAGTGGACTTCAGAGGAAAAACATTCCTGTGAGCTTAGTCTGCTGGAAAACATGAGTGCTCCCAAACTGTGCCTTTGTGAACATATTTTGAACATATTAACATCTGTTCCTGACAGAACTTCAATCCTGTTCAATACCATCAGTACTCACTCTGTAGTGGCCTCTGACTGCTGCCAGTGAGCCGGTGACATATAAGCCATGCTGAAACAGAAAACGGCACAAATTACTCCTCTTGTAAGAAGATGTTTTGTTTTATTAGATACCTGATCTGAGTATCAGATTCTTATTTTTCATCTGGAAATTATCAGTAGACTGTTATAATAGTAAGCCAAACTGAAGGCAATGGGGATTGTTAACATCAGAGAATTAGGTGTCTGACAAGAGCATATTGATTAATACACATTAGTTGGACTCAGATGTCATAATAGAAATATGCAGATAGTGTCCATAATTAAATAGACTTCTATTTATGGTGAAACTATACACAGTACCAGCAGAAGATGTGTGGAAAATGTACTGCTCCGCCCCCTTTCGATATGCAATACAACAGGTGCCTCATGGGGAATTAAAGAGAGGCAGGCCTGGGCTATGAGATTGTAGCCTTTTCCTGGCAGAGAGTCCATACTCTGGGTGTCCCAGGAGGCAGGCGTACCAGGTCACTATCGCTGGAGTTGTTTGAGGACAGCTCACCCGGGCTCAGGGCAGCTGTGCAGTGATTGGACAGGCTGTGGCATAGCACGGACTCTGGCTCTCTGATCTCAGGGAGGCTGGGGGATACTGGGTTGGCACAGCGGGCTATTTGCAAGGGAAGATAACTACCTTTTCAGCTCATCGAGATTCTCCACACGCGACTCCTGCCAGATTATCCAATGCTTATGCCCATAGAGGGCTGTGTGTCTAGTGCTTGCATGCCAGAGGGTATCTCAGGGCACGACCACAGCTAGCCCGTCACAGGACATGAAGCAGTCTCAGTCCTCAGTCTCACCATGGTGTGGGTCCTGTGTATTTGCCTGTTTCAGGGCTCTGAAGTGTGCTGTATATCCTGAGCTCTTTGACCCCCTTACTGAGATCACGGCACTACAGGATTCTGTCACTCTGGAAGCCAGATCTTTATAAGCAGGTTCCTGTTTCCATCAGCTCGTTCCTAAAGGTAGTGGTTTAATCATCAGTCGTGTGTGGTGCGATGGTTAGGGATTGGACTGGAAGCTCCAGGCCACTGGATCCTGTATTAGGGTTATCACTTCAGTGTAGGTTACAGTATTATCATTCATATTCCTGTCAGTGCTCTGTGACATACAGAAGTTGCTAAAGTAAAATACACTACCTGCACAGGCTGTAATAAGAGCCCCCAGGGCATCAGGGAGCTGTCTGTGTGCAGGTCCCAGGGTGCAGCAGTAGGTCCCAGGATGCAGCAGTAGGTCCCAGGGTGCAGCAGTAGGTCCCAGGATGCAGCAGTAGGTCCCAGGATGCAGCAGTAGGTCCCAGGATGCAGCAGTAGGTCCCAGGGTGCAGCAGTAGGTCCCAGGATGCAGCAGTAGGTCCCAGGATGCAGCAGTAGATCCCAGGATGCAGCAGTAGGTCCCAGGATGCAGCAGTAGGTCCCAGGATGCAGCAGTAGATCCCAGGATGCAGCAGTAGGTCCCAGGGTGTAGCATCCTGCCCCACTGTCCTCACAGAAACACTTCACATCTGAAAACAGAGAGGGCACACTCGGACAGTTCGTCTGGAATGCTATATATTAAATTATAATGAATTATATTAAACATCCTAATCTTCACCATCATATACAATGTATTACAGAGTAATGCATACATTAAAAATAGAACGACTTTCATTGTACATATCAATTGAAATTATAATGTAAATAACATTGTACAAAGTTGAAAACATCAATACTGTGTAGACAATAATAATTATTATTATTATAATGATAATAATAATGTCCAACTTATTATATATATTATAAATAAAAACTTACCTGTGTGGAGCTTGCTAAATTTGCTATTTTTATTCGTTATGTATTACACTAAAATACACTAAACACGCTGTGATTAAAAGTGAAAATAAACTTTTGCATAGCTTTACATGATTAATAAAGACGGACGTAACAAAGTTTCTAACAAATGAGGGTCTCGGTATTGCTTCGAAATATGATTCACTACATTTGAATATAATAACGGTAATGAAAAGGTATTTCTGCATTTAATATCTGATATTAAAACACTACACTACCTCTATAATACATCATCATTATTATAAATTAAATACACCAGAGAGAGAAAAGCATAGTTTCTTAGTTATATATAAATACGAAATAAATTCGTTTCTTAATTATACCGTTTATTTCAATAAAGTCAAACCTCGGCGTTTCCACCAGGCGTCGCTCCGGAGCCTCAAATGTTTCAAATGTTTCCGTCATCTGCAGGTTGGCGCATTTCATGAATATTCATATATCCTTCTAAATATTAATAACGCCTTCCTCTGTCCCCCTATGTCCCAAACGCTGCTCATTAATATTAAGTGAACACGTATAGCTTACAGCAGCCGCAGTGTTTTGAGGTGCTGAGAGTCCGCTAGTTTGACTGTTATGGTAAGTTGATAATGTGTGATTTATTCTGTAAGTATCAGACAAGCTGTTCTTTTAAATCGCGAAAATTGACTAATCTAAGTCGAGACTGATGCTATTACCTTCCCGCCTACATAATTATAATAATATTATTGTGATGGCATTGACAGTGGAAATGAAATACCTGTACTAATGAGGAACTGTGTTATATAGTGAATACGTTTTAGTTTCGTTTATTTGAAAAGTACATCGCAGCTTTTTGACGAAGTAGAATGATCATTTCTTTAAAAAGAGCAAACATATTTAAAATGACGTATACATCACTATTTAGTGCAGCAGTGTTTAAAGCTTTAATGAAGCACTGATATCAAACACTATAAAATACTAACGACATCATTAACTCAAGTAGATCAGGCAATCACATACAATTCATATATAACATTAATAAGTATGATTATTATTTAATTGTCACACAAAAGTTGTATTGTCTAATAAAATATATATATAAATGTATGTCAAAATAATTGTAATATTACGTGCATACGAGTTGTTTTTGCATTGGCTCAGTACAGTAAGTTACACAGTAAATACTGCACCCCCTAAACACAGTATATGACATGTTTCAGTAACTGTATTATGTGACAGGGTTGTGCTGCAGGTGTGGCAGGAGGGACCAGCAGCACTGCGGTATCTGTGGAGAATCGCACCGGGCTGGACACTGCCCCCTGCTGCACACGGCAAGGGAGAGAGGCTCGTACAGAGCCAGCCGGCCTCAGTGACCGAATCCTGCAGTGTCTTCCAGCACCAGGGAACGGAAATGAATTGGACAGTTTACTCAGACAGGGTGTCAGACAGTAGAAAGGGTACCAGTGAACCCCAAGAACTGCCCTCTCTCCGCCTCACCCCACACACACTTTATATGAATTACAGCCAGAGACCCCAATACATAACACTTCAAAGCCCCGTTAAAATGAAAACGAAATATGGAAAACACACCAATTTGTACTTAAAAAACAAAATTAACTTAACTTTTGTTAAGTCTAACGAGCCATTCGGGGTCCTTGTTTTACTGTGGGTAAAGGCCCACCTCATACTAACTGAATTAGACTCACAATTAGCCCCCAGGGGGAATCAGGCCCTAAAAGTTGTGTGTGACACCTGCCCACTCCCTTGTGGTTTCCTCCACACTCGGAAACAAAAACAAGGCTTATCTGCCCACAAAAATGGCTTGGAGATATGAGCATTTGTTACCGGGGGTTGGGGGGGGGGCATTTAAAAATCAGCATGTAAAAATAGGCTGTTGATCCCTACCCTGGGTGTGAGTCACTGTCTGTCCAGTAGATATAGCAGGCCCTGCTGCCTTCACTTCAGATATGACAAGGACAAATGTCAGGAATGTTGTTGTCTTGTTTTATAGTGTCCACTGCCCTGACTGTTAGTGTTAGTAGTATTAAAAGGAGGGTAAACAATACACGCTAATACTTTCAACAAGTACTACTGATATTTGCATTTACTTTCTATACATATTGTTGTTGTGTACATTTACTTTTTGGCACGCCTCCCCTCGGGGACCCTAGCCTCCAACAGCTCTCTTTAATAACAGCCCACTTGGGAGCAGCTCTCTTCACGGCCGGTGGTCCGTTTGTGCAGCAGAGGATTGTGGGGTGTGTGCTAAGCTGAGTTGTCTGTTCCCGTGGGCGCCGTATCTCTTGTTTTGGAAGCCGGGTGGGAATGTAATCTTGCTGGCATGGACAGCTCAGACCTGTCAGTCAGTGTGCCGTGTGTGAGTGAGTGACTGTGCGCCCTGGCTGTCAGTGGCTGGGCAGTGTTTGCGCGTTGTGGAGTGGGTTATTATCTGCATACGTGACCTTGAGTGCGCTCTCTCCCCCTCGCCGGCTCCTCTATTTCGGGAGCCTACCTCTCAGCACGGCGGCTGGGTCACACGCTGTGCCGCTAATTCCCCCGGCCCTCTGCACTCTCACTGAGCACTCAGAGGTTAATTGGGGAGGTGGGGAGGTGGGGAGGGGGATGAATTGTGTTTATTTTAACACTGAGGGTGGTTCTCCGGCAGACACTGTCTAAACGGGACTCTGGTTAACATTGTCAGCATGGTCTACCCGTGACGGAAGGAGGGAGAGAGGGGCTTGTGTTGTTTATCAGTATTCAAAGCATATTCGGTCACCATTTCGAAAACAAGGCTCCTGCTTATTAATATAGCTGCCCAGTCCTGACAGGGAGCAAGACTTAAAAACATGAGCCATAGCCAACTTTTGTTTTAATCTCAATCAGTTTTAGAGATAGGGGGTGTTTACAAGAAGAGATCTGGCAGGAGCAGGAGCCTTGATGCGGCTGGTTTTGAAAGAGCAGGTCAGCAGAGTCTATCCCTAGCTAGCATCCATCTCCGCATGTCCTCTCTACACTACAGGCTAAGGGCCTGTCCACTCAAGAGGTTTTATTCGTACTGCGTTTGTTTGGAGAAGAGTGTGAACAACAAGTTTCGATTGGCAAACGAACCGAACCAAACTAAGACCACCGCAAGAGGTAATAGCATGTAGTAATTCCGGCTGTACAGTTCCAGTGAGATAAGATAGCATGCACATGTGTATGTATTTGTTAATTTACTTATTGTTAACGGTAACATCAGCAATCTTATCAATGTGATATTGGGAAATATTCACAAAGGGTGTTACGCCAAGGCATTTGTTCTAAATGGAATAAAATACAAATTAAAGTTAACATGGATACCTCACAAACTATACAAATTGATTTTAAAATGCTGTGTGTGAACAAGTCATTTTTCACCCATTTTGCGGATTATTTGTACTTTTGTTTGAGAAAATAAGTGTCAGAAATAACGAATTGCTGTAAAAACCCTTGTAGACTGTTAAATGTGTTTGGTGGACTACTTTACTTTGTTACAGTCATATATACAGCTCTGAAAAAAATTAAGAGACCACTGCTTTTCTTAAATCTCTACATGTATGGCAGCCATTCCATTCCAGTGTCTGTTGAATTCCAACACAGGCACACCTCATTCTATTGAATGAGATACTGATTAGGTGATCACCTGAACCAAATCTTATTTAATGAGGAAAAGTATAAAAACCACTGCTGTGGTCATCACTATCCTCTTGCAATGGGACCAGCTGGATGGCAAAAATAGTGCTAGTAGTACCTCAAAAGTCATTGGAATCAAAAAATAACTATCGACCATGCCAAAAGAGTTGAAAAGGAAAGTTTTGAGTGAGGAAAAGAAGGGTTCAATTCTGGCTTTACTGGCAGAGGGATACAGTGAGCGTCAGGTTGTTTCCATCCTTAAAATTTCATAGACGGTGGTTCATAAGAACAAGGTCAAGGAGCAGACATTGGGGACAACAAAGCTACAGACCAGCAGAGGGCAAAAACGACTCTCCACTGACCGGGATGACCATCAACTCATTTGAATATCACTCAACAACCGTAGGATGACATCAAGTGACCTACAAAAAGAATGGCAAACGTCAGCTGGGGTGAAATGCACGGCGAGGGCGGTTCGAAACAGGCTCCTAGGGGCAGGGCTGAAGTTGTGCAAAGCTAGAAAAAATACCTTCATCAATGAGAAGCAAAGAAGAGCCAGGCTGAGGTTTGCAGAAGACCATAAGGATTGGACCATAGAGGACTGGAGCAAGGTCATCTCTGAGTCCAATTTTCATCTTTGCCCAACACCTGTTCGTCTAATGGTTAGACGGAGACCTGGAGAGTCCTACAAGCCACAGTGTGTCGCACCCACTGTGAAATCTGGTGGAGGATCAGTGATGATCTGGGGATGCTTCAGCAAGGCTGGAATCGGGCAGATTTGTCTTTCTGAAGGACACATGAATCAAGCCACATACAAGGTTGTCCTGGAAGAAAACTTGCTTCCTTCTGCTCTGACAATGTTCCCCAACTCTGAGGATTGTTTTTTCCAACAGGACAATGTCCTTGCCACACAGCCAGGTCAATCAAGGTGTTGATAGAGGACCACCAGATCTAGACCCTGTCATGGCCAGCCCGATCTCCAGACCTGAACCCCATTGAAAACCTCTGGAATGTGATCAAGAGGAAGACGGATGGTCACAAGCCATCAAACAAAGCCGAGCTGCTTGAATCTTTGCGCCAGGAGTGGCATGAAGTCACCCAACATCAATGTGAAAGACTGGTGGAGAGCATGCCAAGACACATGAAAGCTGTGACTGAAAATCAGGCTTATTCCACCAAATATTGATTTCTGAACTCCTCGTAAGTTAAAACATTAGTATTGTGTTGTTTGAAAATTAATATGAACTTATTTTCTTTGCATTATTCGAGGTCTGACAACACTGCATCTTTTTTGTTATTTTGACCAGTTGTCTTCAAATAAATGCTCTAAATGACAATATTTGTATTTGGAATTTGGGAGAAATGTTGTCAACACAAATGTTAATTTTACCCAAACACATACCTATAAATTATAAAACCAGAGAAACTGATAATTTTGCAGTGGTCTCTTAATTTTTTCCAGAGCTGTATTTGTTATTGAACGCGTAATGCTGCCATTTCTTAAAGGCACTAATCATGTTAAATGGAAATATACGGTGATTTATTAAAACAAAATGAACAAGCTCACTTGGTTTTTGCTTTGTGAACACAAGTAATGTGAGTCCTGATAAAACATGGAAGTAAACCACGAATTGAACCCGAGTGCAACCAGTGTGAATAGTGGGTATAACCGCAAGACGGACAATAGTCTTTTTTCAATTTTTCGTTTATGCTATCAGTTGCCAGTCCTCATGAGGTGTATTATTAGTGTGCCTATCTATATCCGTACAGTTATTTTCTCTTAAGGTGAGAAGCACTCTGTGGTGCTTTGTTGCTAAGGACGCGGTGCTGAATAAAACCAAAATTAATTGAACTGAATGGATGCAGATTGAACCCACTAGTCTCCTTTAACATCCAGGCACCCTGGAGCACCAACAAGCCCAGATCTGACAAAATGACAAAACACCTTTCTGAGCTTCTAGAGCCAAAACATCCGCAACGCTGCCCTGGCCTGTGGGGTTAAATGGTTCCCTTGGGGTCAGATATGCAGCAGGTTAGAGGGAGCTGAGCGTCCGGTGGGGATGAGCCCTGCTGGCGGGGGCAGTCTGCACACAAACACCCCACAAACACAGGAACATTGCTTGTAAAATTGCTTTTATTCTACAGCATTACAGGGGCAGAGAGAAAGCAGAGGGGAGACTAAAGCACAGCAGACAAGAAGTTTTCAGAAAGGTCCGTCTGAGAGCTTCACTCCTCATCAAGCCCTTTCTGTGAGGGAGAGAGGGAGGGAGGGAGGGAGGAAGAGAGAGAAAGACACCTAGTGAGTTGCGGCCAAAAGCAAAAGGCTTTAAGATTAGTTGTGTTTAGTTATTTATAGGGCAGAGAGTTGATGTGGCTGTTAACTCTGCACTGCATCAGCCCCGCAAGGCTGGCACTCAATGTCAGTGAGGTTTCCCTTCATGCTTGGAGAAATCTGTTTCAACCAATGACAACAAGGCTCTCTTGAACCTCAGATTACTTTTCTTTTTGCTGTTCCATGCAGAGAATCAGCAAAGAGCAAAGCGTGTGATATAATCTGTTTGTTTGTTTGAATATCACAATAATATTGTAGCGATCTCAAGCTTTGCTAAGAGGCCTGGGCCTTTTAGTGATTCGATAAGGTTGCTACACTGTGGTGCGGGAGATCAGGGTTCGAATCCCCGCTGTGGCTGGAACCCCCAGTTCATTACATTGGTGGTAGGAGTGGGATAAATGGGCCTGCATCAGGCCATCTCGAGTGATAAGATAGAAGAGCAGTGTGAGGGTTTGCTGTATCTACTGGGGAAGATAGTGTACTGATCCTAAGGCCTTGCTAATGGGCCTTTTAGTGATGCGGTAAGGTCGCTGCACTGTGGCGAGGGAGGCTAGGGTTCAAATCTCACCATGGCCAGAACCTGTTATAATAGTTACTGTATGATGATGACAATATGAAAGTTCTGATATCAGCCCCAGTCGAATTGTGTTAAGATATTTGTTTAGCTTGTGTCATTTCTGCCTCTATAGGCCCTGTTAGTTGGAAGACAAACAGTTCAGATTCCCAGTCAGCTGTAGCACGCACATGTCCATAATGGACACTGATATAGCAGTTTTTATGTAATTCAGCAAAATAGCACATAGCTTTTGTTTCTCTGGAAATGTCCCTGAATGAATAAGTGGGAAATCAAGCAGATTCCACAAGCATGGCAGAGGTGATCTCAATGAGCCCTGCAGTGCTATGCCTGTGTTCAGGCAACAGGGGTCATCCTTTACAATGACCTGTTATTGCATCAGAAATGGGAAACACACTTGGGGGCTGTAAATGGAAAATGATGACATGCAGATATAGGCAATAGGCAGGCAGCCTGGGTCAGTGCAGGACCAGAGACTTGCAGTAGAGCAGGGCGTCATGGCATTGGGGTCACTCACCTTTGCGCCTATGTCTCGGCTCTTGGCGCGCAGCTTGTTGACCTGCGACTCGGCGATGTCGGCCCTCTCCTCGGCCTCGTCCAGCTCGTGCTGCAGCTTGCGGAACTTGCCCAGGTTAGTGTTGGCCTGCTCCTCCTGCCACACAGAGACAGCACAGAGTCACAGCCTGGCACAGAGCACTGCAGCGACTGACAGTCACTGGAAAACACTGGAGCTTGTGCAGCAGGGCCAGCATTGAGTCCAGATACTTACAGCCTCCTCAGCAGACCTCTTGTAGGCCTTCACCTTCAGCTGCAGCTTGTCCACCAGATCCTGCAGGCGGGTCATATTCTTACGGTCCTCCTCCGTCTGCACAAACACAGGACACACACAGTCAGACACAGTGCAGCCTCACACGCAGGGCAGCAGCACTGGGAGCCTCACAGGCAGGCCGCCACTCAAGAGGAGGTCAGGGGTACCTGGTAGGTGAGCTCCTTGACGCGTCTCTCGTATTTGCGGACTGCCTTCACACATTCTGTGTTCTTCTTCTGTTCTGCCTCCAGCTCGTTCTCCAGCTCCCTCACCTGCACAGGTATTGAAGGACAGACAGACTGAGCTCACACTGCTCTCACCTCAATGCTGCTCTTCCCACTGTCACACACACACACACACACACACACACACACAGTCACTCACCCGGGCTTCCAGCTTCTGTATCTGCTTCTTGCCACCCTTCATGGCGATCTGCTCAGCCTCGTCCAGGCGGTGCTGCAGGTCCTTGATGGTCTGCTCCATGTTTTTCTTCATGCGCTCCAGGTGAGCGCTTGTGTCCTGCTCCTTCTTCAGCTCCTCCGCCATCATGGCAGCGTCAGTGATGGCCTTCTTGGCTTTCTCCTCAGCATTCCTGCACTCCTGCACAGCCTCCTCCACCTCCGTCTGCAGCTGGGCCGTGTCGCTCTCAAGCTTCTTCTTCTGGTTGATTAGGCTGGTGTTCTGTACACGGGGACACAGAGAGAGGCAATGGACAGTGTTCTCCACATGAAAGTCACACTGTGTGTAAGAGGATACAGTCTGACCATGGGCCTTCTTGCCGTACCTGCGAGTGGAGCAGCTGCACCCTCTCACTGACATCCAGCAGCTCCTGCTCAGCCAGCTTGCGGGCTCTTTCTGTCTGCTCCACAATGGAGCGCAGCTCCTCCAGCTCTGCCAGCAGCAGGTTGTTGCGTCTCTCCACAATGGCGATGTTCTCCTTCAGGTCATCATTGGCACGCAGGGAGTCATCCAGCTGAATCTGAGCATCCTGGGGGAACAGAGAGACAGGTAGCATGACTTAATGTCTGGACTAAAGGACTAAAGGACTGAATGACTGTTTTAAACATCACCTTACTTCCAACGAGACCTTACTTCCTCTTAAGATGGTAGGAAACAAACTCAGATTTGACTGACAAATCATTAAGTTCAATTAATTGTAAACAATTTAGTATAGCTTTGGTAACCAGAAGTCAAATTTAATTTTTGGCTGGTGACAGTGTCACAATCCCAAGGTTTTAGGAGCAGGACACTGACCCCACTGCAATGCAGGAAACTCACCTTCAGACTTGCATGGACACTCTTCAGTTGTTTCTGGGCTTCTGCCGCCTGCCTGTTGGCCTGGCTGAGCTGGATCTCCATCTCATTCAGGTCCCCCTCCATCTTCTTCTTCAGCCTGAGGGCCTCATTCCTGCTGCGGGTCTCTGCCTCCAGGGAGGTCTGCAAGGAGTCCACCACTCTCTGGTAGTTCCTCTTGGCCTGCTCCATCTCCTCATCCTTCTCAGCCAACTTGCGCTCCATGTCAGCCTTCACCTGGTTGAACTCCAGCTGGGCTCTCAGGATCTTGCCTTCCTCGTGCTCCAGAGAGGCCTGTTGAGCATAACAGCATCCATCACTAATTCACTGTGATGGTCTAGTAATCTGCTCTTCAGTAAGTAAGAATATATAAAATATAATATAGTAAGAATACTGACAGCCGCTCACCTCTGCCTCCTCCAAAGCAGACTGGATCTCACTCTTCTCCTGTTCCAGCTGCTTCCTGACTTTCTCCAGCTCATGGATGGTTTTCCCTCCTTCACCGAGTTGCTCAGACAGGTCAGAGATTTCCTCTGGATGACAAGAAGACCAAAGCAGTGTGAATATCACTGCCAGCCCTAACTCACAGAGACACACATGAATGGAGCTAAAAGGGGGCACTGTTGACCTTGCAGGTTCTTGTTCTCCCTCTTCAGGGTCTCCAGGTGGTCCAGAGACTCTTCATAAGCATTCTTCAGCTTGAAGAGCTCAGTGCTCAGGGACCTGGCCTCCTTCTGGGAGCTCTCCAGCTCACACTGCGACTCCTCAAACTTCTGCTTCCACTCGCTCAGGACCTGGTGGGATCAGAGCAGGAAATTGGAAACTCATGGCACAGCAGGACTTCAGAGAGCACAGGGCCTCCTTCAGCAGAAGCAGCTGAGTCCCCGTGTCCAATGCTACCTTGTCAAAGTTCCTCTGCTTCTTGTCCAGAGCAGCAGCAGCTGCGTTGGACCTCTCCAGGTCAATCATGAGATCTTCAATCTCAGTCTGCAGCCTGTGTTTGGTCTTCTCCAGGGAGGAGCATTTAGCATTCACAGCCTCCACAGCCTCCTCTGCGTCCTGCAGCCTCTGGGCCAGCTTCTTCCTGGGAGGAAGGGGGGGAGAGACAGGTCTCAGCACTGCTTGGGGGCAGGGTGCTACTGCACGAGCAGCCCGAAACCACAAAGACTTGTCAACTTACCAGGCTCACAGCTGCACAGTCTGCAAACAGACAAACTTTTTGTTCGTCTTATATTTAGATTCAAACATAACGCAAACAAAAAGCTTATCTGTCAGAAGAAGAAAAGCCCTATAAAGCAGAGCTACACCGTGCTCACAGTTCCTGCCATTGCCCATCACACCACCCAACAGAAAGGAGCAGTGAGGCTCACAGGAACAACAACACACAGGCTGGCAGTCCTTACTTTGCCTCCTCCAGCTCCTCTGTCCTCTGGATGGCGTCGGTCTCATATTTGGTTCTCCACTGAGCCACCTCAGAGTTGGCCTTGGAGAGGCTGCGCTGCAGCTCAGCCTTGGCCTCCTGCTCCTCCTCATACTGCTCCCTCAGCAGGTCGGCGTCGTGGCGAGCTGACTGCACTGCGTGGGCCAGCGCGTTCTTCGCCTGGGAGACACAGGGAGCACAGCGGAGCTCAGAGTCTGGACACACAGGGCTGTGCAGCGGAAAGTAATTCTGTCTGTGTATCTCTTAATTATGTTTTTCATAGATGAGGTCCAAATTAGCTCATTGTAATGAGACATGTGGCTCTCTTTGAGGGTCAAAATTATCATATTCTTTGATTCCTGTTCTCCTGTCAGTCCATTATAAGACTGATTTACATGACAGATCACCGTATTCAGTTTCAGATCTTATAAATCACCATCCCAAACTTCAACAACTGTCTAACCATCAGGCCACAGACATTTATACTCTACTGAAACCACAGTCCTTCACAGATTACCTTCACTTCCTCCTCCAGTTGCCTTTTGAGGTCCTCCACCTGCTGGGTGTAAGACAGCTTGCCTCTGGTCAGCTGGGAGATAAGAGACTCCTTCTCCTCCAGCTGCCTGGAAAGCTCACCTGAAATAATACATAATGAGAAAAGATTGAACAATTAACTTTTTGTTATACATTCCCCCCTTCATGTGAAATTCTTTGCTTGGCCATCCTTACCATTCTCAGTCTGAAGCTTAGCTTTCTGAGTTGAGAATTCATTTAGAGATCGCTGGCACTCCTCACACTTGGTTCTGTACTCATTGCTCTGGTCCTCCAGTGTCCTGCACATCTTTTCCAGATTAGTCTGCAGCAAAGGTTCATGTTTGGGTTAATGGACAACATCTAAGAGTTCCATGTTAATTTAACATAACACTCTGTTCCCTACCTTGGCCTTGACAACCTGCTCCATGTTGGAGACCACATCGTCCAGCTCCAGCTTGAACTCACTCTTCTCCTTCTCCAGCTTCTGCTTCACCCTCTGCAGATTGTCGATCTGCTCCCCCAGTTCAGCTACGCTGTCAGCCTGTTTCTTCCTGAGAGTGGAGGCTGTGGCCTCATGCTGCAGTGTGGCCTCCTCCAGGTCTCTGCGCAGCTTCTGCAACTCCGCCTCCCTCTTCTTGTTCATCTCGATCTGGGCAGAGGTGGCCCCGCCCGCCTCCTCCAGCCTCTCGCTGATCTCCTCCAGCTCCCGGGCTAAGTCTGCCCGCTGCTTCTCCACCTTGGCACGGGCAGCTCTCTCAGCCTCCAGCTCCTCCTCCAGCTCCTCAATGCGGGCCTATCAAAGAGAAACACTTCAGCACATTGACACAAAAACAGCCACGGCTTTACACTCTGTACTGGACTTCAAACTGAGAGAAAATGGCACCTGAAGTTCCTTCAGCTTCTTCTGGAGCTGTGCAGAAAGAGCCTGTTCATCCTCTATCTTACTGTTCAGGTGGCTAATCTCAAAGTCCTTCCTGTGGAAGAAAAGCAGCTTGATTCAGATCCCATCAATCCTGTGCAACACTGTCCTGTTTCGCAGAAGCTGTCTGTCTTCACTCACTTCTTCAGCCTCTCCTCCAGTTGCTGCTTGTCGTTCTCCAGGTCCATTAGGCTCTCCTGGGTCAACTTCAAGTCTCCCTCCAGCTTCCTCTTGGCTCTCTCAAGATCCATCCGCACCTTCTTCTCCTGTTCCAGGGATCCTTCAAGCTGCACAAGAAAATAACAAAGTTTTCAGGTGACTTTGCGCTTCCCAGTTTACCCTTAGAAGCAGCCCTGCTCCACTGGGTTCTGCCCTGCTGGAGTTACTCCAGTGAACCTGGGAGGGACTCACATCATCAACCTGCTGCTCCAGCTTGGCCTTGGCCTTGGTCAGCATGTTCACTTTGTCCTCCTCACTCTGCAGGTCATCCAGGGTTTGCTGGTGCG